>NC_047661.1:0-164045 GCF_011762505.2 Arvicanthis niloticus
TGTCTTGCGTGCAGGGGGAGCAATGGTCCTTAAGAAAAAGTTGAATCATAAAACTAGTCCTTAGCGTGAGGGTCTTTGGTGTAACAGCAATTGGGGTGGGGATCCCTTGGTTGCATCTGCCCAAGCCTTGTCTAGGGATGAACCCCTGGATCCAGCATCTGGTGGGTAACAACTGCAGAGGGGCTAAACATAAAAACTCCCATTTGACTCAATATATCTTGACCCCATAAGTTTATAGGGAGGCCAGGTACAATGAATGGTCTAACATGTCCAGTATACCCTCAGGATACTCTCAAGTGAGCAACGGGAAGCTTTGAAAGGTGTTGGTGACTGGCCAATGCCTTGAACTTGTAGCCAATACTTTAATTTCTCCAGAGTAATCAGTTATCCAAACGATTTGAAGGGAAAATGGCTAATGTCTTGGAGTGTGGCAGATTTTCTGCCCAAGATTAAGATAGAAGTCTGGGAGTGGGGGAGGGCCCAAAGAACACCATTAGGGATCATCTGAACTCCTCCTCCAGCTTCTAATATTGTATTGGAGGAGGCACAGAGGTCCAATCCTGCACTCCCTGGGGTCGCCCTACAGAGGGCTGTGGCTGTTTGGAGCTGTTGATGGAAGGTTTGATGTGTGGCCATGCCTGGCTGTTTCCCGAGGCTGGCAGGAAGGAGACTGGCTAAGGGGTCTGGGTCTGGCTCCACATCCCGTTTCCCTGAAGGGGAGAGGGGGGTTGGCCAAAATATCAGTTTTGGAATGGCAGGCAGTAGCCCAATATGTGCCTAGCCTGAAGCCAGGGCAAGGGGTCATTGAAAGTGAACGCTCTCCCTTCCATTGAGGTGGGGGCTGAGCCATGGGTTTAACCTGAGGGCACTGTTTAGCAAAATGGCCCAGGTGACCACATCTAAAGCAGGAGGATACATTTGCCCCCACCACTAGTAGCTGTAGTGGCCGCTCCCACAGACAGATTCATGGCTTGTGAGGCTTCTGGGCAAAGGGATCTACATCCTTGCAGATATGAATCATCTCATCCAAATTTTTTATTTTTATATTTTCCTCGAAGGGCAGCCCTACAGGCAGAGTTAGCATTTTCATAAGCAAACTCCTGAAGAAGTTTATTGTCTCCCTGGCCAGGTCCCAAGGATCTCTCAGCTGCCTCCAGAGGTGGGGTAACAAATTCTGAAAATTCTTCTGATTGCCCTGGATGATTTGGGTCAAGGGGGAAAGGACAGAGCCTTTCATGGGAATGGCTCTCCAGGCACTCATAGCTGCTGAGGAAGACTGAGCCAAGAGACCCAGAGAAAATTTTTGCTGTATTTGGTTAGAGGCATATTTTCCCTCAACCTAGGAGTTTATCAAGTGTCCATTTATTGGAGGGTGAGCATGAGCTTGAGAGATTGACTTGTGCCTGAGAACCTGCAACGATCTTCCCAATCAGCCTGCCAGGAGAGAAATTGTTTCCAAGTTAATATGGCCTGGGCAACTGTCAACCACTCATTGGGTGTTAAATATCCACCTGCCACGAGGCTTTCAAGAAGGGAAAGAATGAAGGGAGCATTGGGCCCATAATTCCTAACAGCTGAATTTAATTTTTCTAACTGTTTAAAGTGGAGTTTTTTAAAGATTGTAGGATTCTCTCATAGGGCACACATTTTCATTTTCTGTCACGGCTCTGCCCTCATCCCTGCTTTCACCTTCTGGCTCTGTTTCATCCTCATCTCCAGAAGATGGCCTCTGTCCCCAATTGGGGCAAGAAGGCTGGGAAGGTTTATGAGAGGACCATGAAGAGGAAGGGGGCATGGAGCATGAGGAGGAAGAAGGAGCGGCAGGCATGTGGCTGTGTGAAAGCTGAGCACTAGACCAGGAAGGGGGAGGGAGTGACAGGGTCTGTGAGGAGCTAGAATCAGGAGCCGCAGGTGTCTGAGGAGGGATACCCTGAGAGCAAGTGACAGGGAAAACCAAACATTGAGAGTCCTCCACATAGGAGGAGGAACAAAGGGCTGAGAGCTGTGAAATTTGCTCCTGAAGGTGGAGGATGTCTGCCAATTCATGGACCTGAGAAGAAAGGCAGGTCTTCATGTCAGAGAGAGAAACAGGCAGGGTAGCAGGGAAAGTCAAAACCGCAGACATAGGAAGTGATGTGGAGACCGAGGGAACTGGCGTTAGCATGGGAAAGGCTGTAGTGCCAGGATCCAAAGGCTATAATTCAGAAGCGCCTGCTCCAGCTGGAAGGGCGGGGGCAGAGACAAAGCAAGTCGGGCTGGAAGGGGGCAAGTGCTGTGTATCAGCTGTGGCAGTGGCGGGAGATGGAGGTGGGGGTGGCGGGGAACTCCAAGAGGCTGGGGAAGGTGAGCATAGAGGCAGGGGCTTCCGAAGAACGGGATTACAGTAGGAAGTTTGAGAATGAGAGATGTAAGGGTTGCCAGTGGCTAAAGGCACATACTGTGTGGGCAAAGGAGCAGTGGAAACAGAACTATGACAAGGGCGTACAGGCGAGGCCGGGGTTGAGGTATCCAAAGCTGACAAATCAGGATAAATATGAGGAAAATCAGATGAGGTGGAAAGCTGAGACACTCATGAGGCATATCAATAAGTGGAAAAGGAAAAGAAGCCTGAGATGTCAGGCAGGAGAAGCCGGAGGAGCCAGGACGCGATTGTGATAAGCAGTATTCTGCTACTGACAAGAGCTGGCGTTTACCTGAGTTTCTGTCAGCATCCTCAATAATGTCCCTAATAATACCCCAAAATGAGAAAATTGTTGGATTAACTGCACCGTCACCTTCACATTTAATTTTTATTTAGTTCATGACCCAACTTTTGCCACTTCTTAGGGTGTATGATAGGACCATCAATCATGAACCAAGGACACTGTTCATCAATAAACACAAAGAAACTTATAAGATCTTTTTTCTTAACCCTAATTCCTCTCTCTCTGAGACTTTGTTTGAGGTCCTTTATGAAGGACGCCTCCTTCGACAGTGAATGGCCCATTCTTATGGGATGGAAGGAAAATGAAGCTTACCCCAGGAAAGCAGGTCACAGGCTATGATCCTGTCTCACTCAATTGTGCTTTAAGTCTATAAGTCTATCTGTAACTGTCAAGCCGAACCTTGTGATTGCTAGGGAAATGAAGCTGCAGGGGACATAACTATCAAGCAGGACCTTGTGGTTGCCAGGGAGATGAAGCTGCAGGGGACATTGTGCAGGTGGGGAGAGGTAAGGGTAAGGGTAAGAGGCGAGGTTCCTGGTTTCTGAAAGTACACAACATAAATGTCCTTCCCACTGTCTACCACAGAGACCTCCTTCCCACTGTCCAGCACAGGGAGGTCCTCTCTACAATCCATCAAAGTGATGTCTTTCCACTGTCCACCACAGGGACGTCCTCCCCACTTTCCACAACAGGGATGTTCTTTCCACTGTCCACCACAGGGACATCCTCCCCACTGTCTACAACAGTGATGTCCTTCCCAATGTCCACAAAAGAAAGGTCTTCCCCACTGACCACCACAGGGATGTCCTTCTCACTGTCCACCTAAGTTATGTCCTCACCTCTGTCCACAAGAGGGACATTCTTCCCAAAGTTCACCACAAAGAGGTCTTTCCTAATATCCACAAAAGTGGCGTTCTTCCCACAGCCCACAACATAAAAGTCCTTCCCACTGTCCACCACAGGGACCTCCTTCCCACTGTCTGCCACAGTGACATCCTCCCCAGTGTCCACCACAGGAACGTACTACTCACTGTCTACCAGAGATATGTCCTACCCGCTGTCCACCACTGTTACATCCTTTCCACTTTCCACCATTAGAAGGTCCTCTCCACTGTCCACCACAGAAAAATCCTTTCCACTGTCCACAACAGGGACGTCCTTTCCACTGTCCTCCACAGAAATATACTCATCACTGTCTATCACAGGGACATCTTTACCACTGTCCAACACAGAGAGGTCCTCCCTGCTGTACACCACAAGGACGTCCTTCACACTGTCCACCACAGGGAGAACCTCACCACTGTCTACAACAGGGACGTCTTTCCCATTGTCCACCACATAGACATCCTTTCACTGTCCACAAAAAGGACTTCCTTCCCACTGTTTACCACAGGAACCTCTGCCTAACTGTCCACCACACAAATATGCTCCCAACTGTCCACTACAGAAACATCCATCCCACTGTACACAACAGGGAATTACTCCCCACTGTCCTTCACAAGGACGTCCATCACAGTGTCCACAACAGAATGGTCCTACCCACTGTCCACCACAGGAACATCCTACCAACTGTTCACCCCAAGGAGTTCCTCCCCAACAGTCCAACACTGGATCATTCTTCCCACTGTCCACCACAGGGACATCCTCCTGTGTACTACAAGGACATCCTTACCACTGTCCACAACATAGTTGTCCTCAACAATATGCACTACATGGAAGTTATCACCACAGTCCACCACAAGAATATCCTCTGCACTGTAAATCACAGGGACATCCTACCCACTGTCCAGCACAGGGTGGTCCTCCCCTCCGTCTACCCAGGGACAACCTTCTGCCTGTCCACCACATTGTTGTCCTCAACACTGTCCTCCAAAGGGAAGTCCTTCCCACAGTCGACCACAAGGATGACATTTCAATAGTCCATCACAGGGAAGTCCTCTTCACTGTTTACTACAGGGATGTCCTTTCCACTGTACACCACAGGAACATCCTCCTGTGCAAAACACGGATGTTTTTACCATTGTCTACCCCAGAGATGTCTTCTGCTATCCCCAATACAAGGACATCATTCTCACTGTCCACCAAAGAGACATTCTCTTGTGCACCACTGGAGTGTTGTTCTTACTGTCCACATGGCCATCATCTATACTGTCTACTACAGTGAAATCCTCTCAACTCTCCAACACAGGGACATCCTCCTAACTGTCCACAACACAGATGTCCTCCCAACTATCAAACACAGTGAATCCTTCCCACTGAAAACAACAGGGACATCCTCCCCACCGTGCAACTGAAGACCCCCATACTCGGGAGACCCTTCCTCAAGCCTCCAGATTGCGACCACCCAAAAATCACAAGAAACCATACCTGGATGCAATCAGCAGAGGTTTATTAAGGGGGGAGCCGGCGGTCAAAAACGACAAGCTCTTTAGCTCCAAGAGCAGGGTTTTTGGCCACGTGTGGTGGGTTAAAGGGTCTTTTATAGCATGGGGTGGGGGGAGGAAGGCATTGTCGTGCGCTTACACATGATTGGTTGTTTTACAAATTTTGAACATATCACTGGGAAGACCAAGGGAGGGGTAACCAAGAACAGTGGAACATTTCAGAGAAACGAGCCCAAATGATAGCATCTTTATCTGTAGTGAGGAATGCCTTCCTGCCTTGGGCGAGGCTTGGGGAATGTAATCCAGCAAGTGTCCTTCACCTGGAATGTGAAGGCCTGAAATCTTATTTTCAGTTCCGAGTTCTGTGAAAAATCTACACGTATTTCATAAAATGGCCTTTATAATTTTTCACTCTACCTCCCCACTTCTTCCAATTTGCTTGTTTTTAATCATAAAAACTCAATTATTAATAAGTCTATCAAAAGTTGGGTGGCTTCAAGCTGCCCCATCTATCTCAATAGCCGTCTTCTCACAGAGCTGTTATCTTCACCACTTGGGGTGTTTTTCGAGGCCTGGGATTTTCTGGCCCTGGCTTCTATTTGTTAGGGCCCTCTTGGACCCTGAAGCTGGCTTCTTTACTTGCAATGCACACACTGGTCTTTTTCAAAGATTTTTATCTCTCTTTGATTGGAGTCCCTTTTTTCTGCTTTCTGTAAATTCTTTCCTGTCACCTTTCTCTTTCTTCACCTCTCTCTAGTCTCCTCTATTCCTCTCGATTCCTCTGGACTCACAGCAACTTATCTCTATTCTTCTCTACTCTTTTCTTCTAGACTTACACTAAACCTTCTCTATTCCTCTTCTCTATTCCTTTCTTTTAAATCTTCTCTCACTTGCTATTACCATCAATAATTTTAATATGTGGTATACTTCCTAAATCTTTCAATGACTTATCTTGTAGTCTCTGTAGCCTCTGGAGCCTTGTCTACACTGACAGAATGTCTCTATGAGCTAGTCTAGAAAGGCTGTGGGTAACTTATCTGATCTCTGCTTAACCTCATGTGTCCTGATCAAAATTAGTGGGATCTCATGTAACCCTCTCTCTCAAGATCTATCAGCGGGATCTGGCGTGGGCCTTTGGGTGTCCCTTACCTTCTGTCACATGAAGGTCTCAGTCACATCTGGTCCAAATTGACCTGCTACCGACCACAGCCTGATCAATTGACGGGGTGCCCAATCTGAAGACCAGAACCTGCAAGGGTCTTGTGGAGAAAAGGCTTTTACCTTATTTATTGCTTTGAACTCTGTGTAGACTGATGCATTTGTGAGGCTGCATGACTGCTGTTCACATCACATTAGAGACCATAACCTAATTCAGTCTGCAAACAGTACCTTGTCCACAGGTGTAATGTGAGCTCACCTCTGAAGCTCTAAGAAAGAAACCAAATCAGAATGGATAGCCTTATCTGTAGCATTTCACAGCAAGGACCATTAAGATGTTGAAGGTTCATACAGTATTAACAATTTTTAAAAGGCAACTTGAGTTACATATTTGAATTTAACTTTTAACAAAATAGAAACTTTGGTCATAGTTCTATAAAAACCTTTTAAAGAGTTATTTCTGATTAGAATATTATTTTAGAAGTGATATACAACAAGAACAATAAAGTAAACATTTTTATGTCTAACATAAGAGCAAAGTCAGTCTTCACCACTTCTTTAATTTTATCTTCTCAGAACTCTCATCTTTGAATCTTTGAACCAAATCTTAATGAAAATCTCATATAAATAATGAAATTGTCTCAAACAGTAATGGCTAGAAAATCTATCAAAACTGAAATATATATATATACACACATATATATTTCTGACTCAGGACAGCCTGTAACTTTTAAGCTGTAATTTTAGAAAAAAGACACTCCTTTACTTATTAAACTGGGAAAAATCATTATCAACTTTCTTTTTCTGCTGGTGCTCTTCTCCTGGCCACAGAGCAGGGTGAATTATCAGTTTTTCTTGTGTAAATCAAGACAGCCTCACAAGTAAGTTTTAAACTAAATTAAGTAAGCAGTTTTAACCACTTCTTGTCTCTTTTTTAAAAAAAATAATTAACTCTCAGGTGAACAATCTTGCTGTGGCTGTTTGTCTAGCTGTCCTGGCTCCACTGCCAGGTTTTTTTCTTTTCTTTTTATCACCTGGGTTCTCATCTATCTTCATAGGTGGCAGGTGGAAAACTGCCATTTGTTGCACTAGTGACCTCAAGGTACCCAGTACAGCCAGGAATACCAAACTAGGTAGCTGTTGCACGCTGTTGCTGTGCTGGGGAACCACAAGTTGTCGTCTGCCAAGTCCGGGCTGGGTGAAGGCACCCTCCATGTGCTGTTACCTGAAGCATACCCTACATGCAGTAGGTGGGCTGTAGGAACACGAACCGCTAGCACGAACCGAGGTAGCTGCCCCTTATTAAAGGACCTGCCCACCTTTCTGCAGCTGTATTCTTGTACAGGCGGCTTCATTCTTCTCTCTGCCGGCAATCATGTTACCTATTTTTAACTCAAGATGTTTAACACAGTAGATTAACAGCTAACACAGAGATGATTTGCCAAGAAAAGACACACACATATAAAAGAACAAACACAAATGCTCACCCCTCCCACGGGTGGCACATAAAACACAGATAGCTCACCCCTGCCACGGGTGGCACAAATAACACTTAACTACATTTGGTCATGACCCCAGATGGAGAAGGATTCCACGTCTTCTCCCAAGTAGAGCGCTCAGTCTCTTGAAACCTGACAGTCAGATGCCCTGACCTTCTGGAAGGCCTCTCGCCTTCCAAGTAAGACTCCAATAACCAGACAATGCGGTCAGTCTTCATAGATTCAGATTTAACAGATTCAGACAACTTGGCCAGCTTATGCTGGACCAAGTCTAACAGATTTCAAAAATGCCAGCAATGAACAACCCAAAAATAGACACACTGCCATGAGAGTACAACTACCACGGCGGCCATTTCTGACCATTTCTCTCTAGTTTCATTGTTAACACACAAAAAGACTAACAAAAAACCCGTCTCAATCACCAGTGCCAGCCAAGAGGGATTCCACTTCCTCTCTGGCACCTAGATGCAAACCTGTGCCAGCCTAGAGGGATTCCACATCCTCCCCGGCACCTAGATGAACCCCCAAACGTCTCTGGGGGTGCAGCAGCTAGTGACTCTCCAGCACGTCTGCTAATCACTCATTTGTCTCCTCTCGAAACAAAAATGGTTTACTGCCCCTCACGAGACAGAAACAGCTGCCAGTCCAAACCGAAGTGCATTTTTCAGAAACCAAATAATTCAGATAGACGGGCACAAACAACTTAGAAACCAAATAACTTAAACAAACCTAGACGAAACAGCACACGATTTAGGCAACGCTAGCACACGAGAAATCAGACAATTTAGACAAAAGGTCACACAACAACCAGACAGAAAAAAACTGCGGTGTCCCTTTACCTCCCAGCGTGGTTCTTGGATTAAGGTGGTCGCATATCCAGGACGAGCCCCCAAATGAAGAACCCCATACTTGGGAGACCCTTCCTCAAGCCTCCAGATTGTGACCACCCAAAAATCACAAGAAACCATACCTGGATGCAATCAGCAGAGGTTTATTAGGGGGGGAGCCAGTGGTCAAAAACGACAAGCTCTTTAGCTCCAAGAGCAGGGTTTTTGGCCACGTGTGGTGGGTTAAAGGGTCTTTTATAGCATGGGGTGGGGGGAGGAAGGCATTGTCGCGTGCTTACACATGATTGGTTGTTTTACAAATTTTGAACATATCACTGGGAAGACCAAGGGAGGGGTAACCAAGAACAGTGGAACATTTCAGAGAAACGAGCCCAAATGATAGCATCTTTATCTGTAGTGAGGAATGCCTTCCTGCCTTGGGCGAGGCTTGGGGAATGTAATCCAGCAAGTGTCCTTCACCTGGAATGTGAAGGCCTGAAATCTTATTTTCAGTTCCGAGTTCTGTGAAAAATCTGCACGTATTTCATAAAATGGCCTTTATAATTTTTCACTCTACACAACACAGGGACATCCCCCTGTGCACAACAGGGATGTCCTAACCACTGTCCACAACAGATATGTCCTCTGCACTCTCCACCATATGGACATCCTTCCAACTATGCACCACAGGGATATTTTCCAGTGCACCACAGTAATATCCTCCCCACTGTCCATCACAGGGAAATACTCCTCACCATCCACCACTTGGATTTGCTCTCCACTGTCTACAACAGTGATATCCTTCCCACTATTCAAACTAGAAAAGTCCTCCCCGCTGTCCACCAAGATGACATCCTTAAGACTGTCCACTTCAGTGATATCCTCTCCTCAGATCATAACAGGGATCTCCTTCCCACTGTCCATCACAAGTAGGTCCTCCCCACTGTCCACCAGAGGCACACCCTTCCCACTGTCCACCACAAAGAGGTCTATCCCAATGTCCACAACAGTGACGTCCTTCCCACTGTCCACAACTTATATGTCCTTTCCACTGTCCACCACAGGGACCTCCTTCCCACTGTCCACCACAGGGTAGTCCTCTCTACTGTCCACCACGAGGATGTCTTTTCCACTGTCTACCAGATTGACGTCCTTGCCACTGTTTACAACAAACATGTATATACCACTGTCCACCACAGAAACATTCTCTCCACTGTCCACCACAGGGAGGTCCTCCCAACTGTAAATCACAGGGACGTCCTTTCAACTGTTCACCATAGAGTTGTCCTTCCCATTATCCACCACAGGGACATCCTCCTGTGTACCACAATGACATCCTTACCACTGTATACAACATGGTTGTCCTCTACAATGTTCACTACAGGGACGTCCTCACCACTGTCCACAACATGAATATCTTCCACACTGTAAACCACAGGGACATCTTACACGTTGTCCACCACAGTGATGTCCTCCCCACTGTACATCTCAGGGACATCCTCCTGTGCACAACATGGATATTCTTAACACTGTACTCCCCAGAGATGTCCTCTAAACTCCCTACTACAAGGACACCCTTCTCACTGTCCACCAAAGAGGCATTCTCTTGTGCACCACAGGAACTTTGTTCTTACTACAAGTTCTTACTACAGTCTACAAGGCTGTCTTCTGCGCTGTCCAACACACTCCTCATTATTGTCCATCACTGGACATCGTTTTCACTATCAACCAAAGAGAGGTCCTCCCAGCTGTCCACCACAGTGACATCCTTCCAACTGTCCACAAAAGTAAAGTCCTCCCCACTGTCCAAAACAGGGATGTCCTCCCCACTGTCCACCATATAGACGTCCTACCCACTAGCCATCACAGGGAGGTCCTTCCTACTGTCAACCATAGAGAGGTCCTCCCAGCTGTCCAAAACAGGAACATCCTTCTCACTGTTCACCACAAGGACATCCTCCCCACTGTACACCACAGGGACATCCTCCTGTGCACAATAGTGATGTCCTCACCCTTGTGCACCACAGGAACGTCTGCCTTTGCACAGCAGGAATGTCCTCACCACAGTTTACCCCAGAGATGTCCTCTGCACACTCTTAAGCAGAGACATCAAATCCCATGTCCACCAAAGGACGTTCTCCTTTGCACCAGAGAAACTTCCTCAACACTCTCCACCAAAGGACGTCCTCCCCATTGTCCACCAAACGAACGTATTCCCCAAAGTCCACTAAAGAGAAGTCCTTTCCACTGTCCACAACAGGGACATCCTTCCCACTGTCCACAACAGAGAGTTCCTCCCAGCTCTCCACTACAGAGATGTCCTTCTCACTGTTCACCACAAGGACATCCTCCCCACTGTGGACAACAAGGACATTCTTCCGTGTACAACAGGGATGTCCTCACCCTTGTGCACCACAGGAACATCTTCCTGTGCACACCATGGATGTCCTCACCACTGTCTACCCTAGAGATGTTCTCTGCACAATCCACGACAGGGACATAATTCCCAATGTCTACCAAAGGGACATTCTCCTTAGCCCCAGAGAAAAGTCATCACCACTGTGCACCACAAGACATCCTGACCACTGTCCACCACAGGGACGTACTCCCCACTGTCCACCTGATGGAAGTCCTCTCCACTGTTTACAGCAGGGACGTCCTTCCAACTATCCACCACAGGGGGTCCTTCCCACTGTCCACCAGAAAGACATCCTTCCAACTGTCTACCACAGGGACTTATTCCCCAGTGTCAACCAAAGTGACGTCCTCCCCACTTTCCACCACAGGGATGTTTTCCACACGGTCCAACACAGGGATGTCCTCACCAAGGTCCAATACAGGGACATCCTTACTACTGTCCACCACAGGGAGGTCCTCCTCACTGTCCACAACATGGATGTCCTTCCCACTGTAAACAAAGAAATGTCCCTAACTACTGTTCACCACAGGGACGTCTTTCCATCTGTCGACTACATTGACATCCACCCCACTGTCCACCACAGTGAAGTCCTTGCTGTTGGGCTTTGGACGAGGTAACTCCATTTAACCTGTTAATTTCAGTCACGTAGGACAGGTAGAGGGCGTGATTATCAAGTCTCTAACTCCAGAGATTTAAATATTAATGAATTATCAAAAGGCCAGGGGCATAGCTAATTAAGTTATTCCCTCCCCTTTCTCCCTTCCCTATAAGACTGGTCTCCCCTGGCCTTTGGCGGGGGAAGTGCACAACACCTGCATCCATTCACCACGTCATAAACAATAAAAGCTTTGGAAAACCGGACTCCACGTGTCCATGGTCTCTCCGCCTGATTCCCAGCTTTTGGAACCCTGGAACCTTGCTGATGCAGCCGCCGGCCCGCTCACCGACAGCTGCATGAATGTGGGATCTTCTGCTGGCGGCACGGGAAGCCCTGGTGCCGGACCGACCTGAGACTCTGTCGCCGGACTCCCTCCCTTCCCCCCGCCCGTGAGATTTCTGCCCCACAGATGGCGCAACCAACGTGGAGCACGACCACCCATGCGTCTACAAGAAAAATCCTGGCTGAATCTGCTAAGCAAGTATACTTCCTGTGAGATGTGAAGTCTCTTAGTCCTCTCTCAGTGTGCCCCGCGCACTCCCAGCCTCCATTCTCCCGGAGTTCCAAGACCCCAGAAGGAGGCCAATCTCGGCGTATGGATCTGCTGCACATACGACCCCCACATTCTCCCGTTTTGCCGCGCCCACCCATCGCAGAGGCTTGGGCCCAAAACGGAGATTTTTCCACCGAGAGACTCCTACCACAGAGTCTGCTTTGTGCACTGTGAGTGCCCATGCTTAGCCCCTGCTCCTCTATAATAGCCCTATCTCTGACAAAAGACGGTGCAGACCAGCGACAGAGATCCACACTCGTGCACCCATGCACGGGTCTACATTGTTTCCCACAGGTGGTGGACAACGTGCCCAGAGCCAGCTCCGCAAGCACCCCCCGCTGGTGTCTGCAAAAACCGTGAGTAACATCTCTCTCTGTCCACCCTAGCCCCTCTTTCTTTCTCTGATTCTTAGCTATAGCCTAACCCTTGCCTAATACAAAAGAACTAGGTCCTCTCTCCCCACGTGTTCTCCAGCTCAAGGGCAAGATGGTGTCGGCCTTCTTAGCCCCCCACTCTCCCATCCCCCCAGCTCCACAGAGGGGGTTCCTTCACAGCTAATAGCTGTCTTTCAAGCCACAACACTTGCTGTAACCCTCTTTCTAAGACTCCCTTGGCTGAGAGACTCCTTCTCGTGGCTGAGACCATTCTCTCTCTCTCTCTCTCTCTCTCTCTCTCTCTCTCTCTCTCTCTCTCTCTCTCTCTTTCTCTCTCTCTCTCAAAATTGCCAACTCCAAACTCTAGCCCCTAGTGCCCTGCCAGGTAGCTTCTTTTCCTACTCCCCCCGTCATATGCGACAGGCTACAGCTATTTGGCTTAGCCTGCTTGCCTGAAGCAACAGGGCGGAACCCTGCTTGCTACCCAGCCCTGTGTTCCTTAGCCAACTATGCTTCCCCTCACCCTCAATCATTTGCAGCTGACTAAAGCTACTTAGCTCAGCCAGCTTGCCTGAAGCAGCGGATCTAAAATCCTGCCTGCACCCCTTGCCCCACTGCTGCCTGCCAGTTTCTCTCAAAGCTGCTGACTCCAATCCAGCTTCCACGTGTCTTTCCCATAGACACAGACTCTCACTCTTTCTGACTCTTAGCCCTCCTCCTTACTTCTTGCTTGCCTTAAACTTTTCTTCAAAGTTGGCCTTTACTTTTATCTACATTTAAAATTTACCAGCTAAGAAAAAGAAAAGCGGGAATGCAGAACTTCTCTGCCAGAGCACCCAGACGCCACATGGCAGAGCTAGGCCCCTCCCCCACTGCTTCTAAACCCGCCATTACTGCTCCTCCCCAACAGGAGGACCTGCAACAAACGTTCCTGTTTTTCAACCAAAATTTTTAAAAATTTCCTTTTCTTCCTAACAGGAACACCTAGAACAACAATGCTTGTGTTTTTTTCAACCAAAAATTTGTTATTTTTTCTATTTTAATGCTGCCTTTTCTCTCTAATACTTGTGATAGATGTCCAACATTATTTTTCAACCTTTATAATTTCTTCAAGGTTTAAAAGCCATCTAATTTCCTTCCACAGTTTAAGTCAACGTGCTGATCACCATTTCTTAAGTCTTAATTAACAACTAATTTCTTTTACAGGCAAACTATTGCTGCCAATCCCAGATACAAAATTAACATTGTTTTTCTCCCTCAGCCATCCAAAAACAGACTCAAAGATACCTTCTAAGACTAAACTTTCCTCAAACACCTTTGCTTTTCCAGAATCTTAACGACAGGCCATAAGATGCTTGTTCCCAAGCAATTTAATGCTCCATATCCAGCCTACAGACATCTCCCTACTGGAGATGCTCCTTCCCTGCTGTGATTATCCTACAGGTATACCCACAGATCAAACAGAGTCTAGCCATCCTCTGGAACCTGCCTGAGATGCCAAGCTGCTTCCTCCCAGCCACCTCATCTGACTGCAGACTCCAGAGACACGCTGAGATCCAGAGACAGCGCCACCTCCTGGAACCTGCCAAGCTGCCTTCTTCCAGTCATCTCATCTGACTGCAGATCCCAGAGACGTGCTGAGATCCAGAAACCCACACCAGGCTCCAGAGATGCACACCAGAACACAAAGATGCTCACTACAGAAGACAGATCCAGACCTTCCAGCTACAAATGAACTCTTTTGCCAAAGTCACATAGCTAAAGTTACATGTTAGTGAGGAAAACACAATGTCTATTTAGATTAATCAGATGTCATTACCCTCAAACTGTACGATCTGTATTTAATTGTTTCAATGATTCCCTGCATTCCAAACCCTACCCTCAATTCCCATTACCCTTGACTTAGTTATGTTATACCCTCTGGCCTTCATAGTGTTTATTTTGACCACCCTCATCCAAAATTTTCACTAAAACAGTGAAATGTTGGGCCGTGGAGACATGGTTTGGACATAGCCTGGTTTTAACTGGTTTTAAACCCCGGAGACCCTTTTAGGGACGGTAGGGATGTTTAGCCCTGTTCCTAGGCCCCCTTGATAGAGCCCTGGGTTGAGATAGCCAGGAGACCCAACAGGACATTGCCTGTCAGGGACGGCATATTATCTCCCCGCGCTCTGGGACTCCAGACTACTTCCACATGGTCCACATCTCTTATTAACAGAGTTGCCCCTCCTTTTATGAAAGAAAAGAGGGTGGGATTTTGGGCCTTTGGACGAGGTAACTCCATTTAACCTGTTAATTTCAGTCACGTAGGACAGGTAGAGGGCGTGGTTATCAAGTCTCTACCTCCAGAGATTTAAATATTAATGAATTATCAAAAGGCCAGGGGCATAGCTAATTAAGTTATTCCCTCCCCTTTCTCCCTTCCCTATAAGACTGGTCTCCCCTGGCCTTTGGCGGGGGAAGTGCACAACACCTGCATCCATTCACCACGTCATAACAATAAAAGCTTTGGAAAACCGACTCCACGTGTCCATGGTCTCTCCGCCTGATTCCCAGCTTTTGGAACCCTGGAACCTTGCTGATGCAGCCGCCGGCCCGCTCACCGACAGCTGCATGAATGTGGGATCTTCTGCTGGCGGCACGGGAAGCCCTGGTGCCAGAACGCCCTGAGACTCTGTCGCCGGACTCCCTCCCTTCTCCCCGCCCTCGAAGATTTCGTCCCCACACTCGCAACCATCCTCCACAGGGAGGTCCTCCCCATAGTCCACCACAACGGATGTCCCTCCACAGTGTAATCCACAGCATGTCCTCCTCAGTGTGCACTACAGCGAAGTACTCACCACCTCTATACCGCAGGGATGTCCTTCCCATTGACCACCTCAGTGACTACCTCCCCACTTTCCATCACAGGGATATCCTTCCCACTGTCCACCACAGAAAGGTTCTCCCTGCTGTCCACCACAGGGACATCCTTACCACTATTTACCACAGGGGTCATCCTCACCAATGTCACCAGTGGGAAATCCTTCCCACTGTTCACCACAGGAACATCCTTTCCACTGTGCACCACAGGGACATTCTTTTGTGCATAACAGAAATGTTCTTACCACTGTCCATTGCAGAGATGTCCACTGCACTCTCCACTCCAGGCAAATACATTCCACTGTCCACCAAAGAGACATTTTCCTTTGTGCCACCACAGGAACATCCTCCCAACTGTCCACCAATGTCATCATCACCACTGTCCACCACAGTGATGTGCTCTGCACTCTCCAAAACAGGGACATCATTCCCAAGGTCCACCAAAATAGTGTTTTCCTGTGCACCACAGAAACGTCCTCCCCACTGTCCACCACAAGGATGTCCGCAACACTGTCCAGCACAGGGATCCCAACTATCCAACACAGAGTGCTCCTCTTCACTGTCCACCACAGAGATGTCCTTCCCACTGTCTACCACAGAGAGTTCCTCACAGCTGTCCACCACAGGGATGTCCTCCCAACTGTCCACCAGAGGGATTTCCTTCCCACTGTGCACCACAAGGAGGTCCTTCCCAATGTCCACAAAAGTAACATCCTTTTTAAAATCTACAACATAAACATCTTTCTCACTTTCCAGAACAGGGATATCCTTCTTACTGTCTACCACAGGGAGGTCCTCTCTACTGTCCACCACAGTGATGTCCTTTTCACTGTCCACAACAGGGACGTCCTCCTCACTGTCCAGCACAAGGACATCCTTCCCACTGTTCAGCACAGAAACAACCACCCCACTGTCCACCACAGGAATGTCCTACACTTGGTCAGCCACAGGGACATCCTGCCCAAAGTTCACCACAGGGATATTCTCACCAATATCCAACATAGAGTTGTCCTTAGCACTCTTCACCAGAGGGATATCATTTTCCTGTCAACCACAAGACATCCACCAGACTGTCTCCAACAGAGATGTTTTCTCACTGTCCACAACAGGGGCATCCTCACAAATGTCCACCACAGGGATGTGCTTTTCCATAGTTCAAAACAGAAACATCCCTTCTGTCTTCTCTCTCTGGATGCCCTTCTGCACTCTCCTCTCTCTGGTTGCCCTTCTGTTCTCTCTTCTCTCTGGATATCCTTCTGTCTTCTCCTCTCTCTTGATGCCCTTCTGTTCTCTCCTCTTTCTGGATGCCCTTCTGTTCTCTCCTCTCTCCGGATGCCCTTCTGTCTTCTCTCTCTAGATGCCCTTCTGCTCTCTCCTCTCTCTGGATTCCCTTCTGCTCTCTCCTCTTTCTGGATGCCCTTCTTCTCTCTCCTCTCTCTCGATGCCCTTCAGTTCTCTCCTCTCTCTGGATTCCCTTCTGTCTGCTCCTCACTCTGTAGGGCCTTCTGTACTATTTTATTTGGATGCCCTTTTTTCCTCTCCTCTCTATGGATGCCCTATTGCTCTGTCTTCTCTCTGGAGGAAATTCTGTCCTCTCCTCTCTCTGCACGTCCTTCTGTCTTCTATCTCCTGATGCCCTTCTGTCTTCTCCTCTCTCTGGATGACCTTCTGTTCTCTTCTCTCCCTGGATGCCCTTCTGCCCTCTCCTCTCTCAGGATGCCCATCTGTCCTCTTCTCCATCTAGAATACTTCTCTCTTCTCCTCTTTCCGGATGCCCATCTGTTCTCTCCTCTCTCTAGATGCCCTTGTGTCCTCTTCTCTCTCCGGATGCCCTTCTGTTCTCTCCTCTATCTAGATACCCTTCTGTTCTCTCCTCTATCGAGATGCTCTTCTGTATTCTCCTCTCTCGGTGTGGTCTTCTTTACTCTTTTCAGTGGATGCCCTTCTGCCCTCTCCTCTCTCTGGATGCCCTTCTTTTCTCTCTTCTCTCTGGAAGCCATTCTGTCCTCTCCTCTATCTGGATGCCCTTCTGTCTGCTCCTATCTCCGATGCTCTTCTGTCTTCTCCTCTTTCTGGATACCCTTCTGTTCTCTGCTCTCTCTTTACATGTCCTTCTGTCCTCTATTCTCTCTGGATGCCCTTATGTTCCCTGCTCTTTCTGGATTCTCTAATGTTCTATCATCTCTCTGAATGTGCTTCTGTTCTCTCTTCTCTCGGGATGTCCTTATATTCTGTCCTCTCCTCTCTCTGGATGCCCTTCTGTCTTCTCTCTCTGGAGGCTCTTCAGTCCTCTTTACTCTGTGGATGTCCTTCAGTCTTCTGCTCTCACTGGATGGGCTTCTGTTCTCTCCTATTTCTGGATTCTCTAATATTATATCATCTCTCTGAATGTGCTTCTGTTCTCTCTTCTCTTGGGATGTCCTTATCTCCTCTCCTCTCTCGGAATGCCCTTCTGTCTTCCCGTTTCTCTGGATGCCCTTCTGTTCTATCCTCTCACTGGATGCCCTTTTGTACTCTCCTCTCTAAGGATACCCTTCTGTTCTCTCCTCTCTCTTGATGCGCTTCTGTTCTCTCCTCTCTCTGGATGCCCTTGTGTCCTCTACTCTCTCTAGATGCACTTCTGCTCTCTCATCTCTCTTGATGCCATTCTGTTTTCTCCTCTCTCTGGATTCCCTTCATCTCTCTCTTCTCTCGATGCCCTTCTGTTCTCTCTTTTTTCTGGATGCCCTTCTGTTCTCTCCTCTCCCTGGATGCCCTTCTGTCTTCTCCTCTCACCGGATGCCCTTCAGCACTCTCCTCTCTCTAGATGCCCTTCTGTTCGCTCCTCTCTCTGGATGCTCTTCTCTCTTCTCCTCTCTCTGGATGCCATTCTGTTCTCTTCTCTCTCCAGATGCCCTTCTGTCTTCTCCTGTCTCCCTATGCCCTTCTGTCCTCTCCTCTCTCTGGATGCCCTTGTGTCTTCTTTTCTCTCTGGATACTTTTTCTTCACTCCTCTATTGGGATGCCCTTCTTCCCTCTCCTCTCTCTGGATGCCATTCTGTCTTCTCCTCCCTCTGGATGCCCTTCTGTCCTCTCCTCTCTCTGGGTGCCATTCTGTCTTCTCCTCTCTCCCTATAACCTTCTGTTCCCTCGTCTCTCCCGCTTCCCTTCTGTCTTTTTCTCTCTCTGGATGCCCTTCTGTTCTCTCATCTCTCAGGCTTCCCTTCTGTCTTCTCCTCTCTCTGGATGCCTTTCTGTTCTCTCCTCTCTCCAGATGCCATTCTGTCTTCTCCTCTCTCTGGATGCCCTTCTGTTCTCTCCTACTTCTGGATGACCTTCTGTCTTCTCCTCTCTCTAGATGCCCTTCTGTCCTCTCCTCTCTCTGGATGCCCTTCTGTTCTCTCCTCTCTCTAGATGCCCTTTGTTCTATCCTCTCTCAGGATGCCCTTCTTCCCTCTCCTCTCTCTGGATGCCCTTCTCTCTTCTCCTCTCTCCCTATGCCCTTCTGTTCTCTCATCTCTCCGGCTTCCCTTCTGTATTCTCCTCTCTCTGGATGCCATTCTGTTCTCTTCTCTCTCTGGATACCCTTCTGTTCTCTCCTCTCTCCAGATGCCCTACTGTCTTCTTCTCTCTCTGGATGCCCTTCTGTTCTCTCCTCTCTCTGGATGCCCTTATATTCTCTCTCCTGTCTTTGGATGTTTTTCTGTCTTCTCCGCTCTCTGGATACTGTTCTAATCTCTACTCTCCCTGGGTGCCTTCTGTTTTCTCTGCTCTCTGAATGACCTTCTGTTCTCCTCAGTCTGTGGATGTGTTTCTGTCTTCTCCTCTTTCTGGATGCCCTTCTGTTCTCTCTTCTCTCTGGATGCACTTCTGACCACTCCTCTCCATGGATGCCTTTCTGTCTTCTCCTCTCTCTCTTGATGGGTTTCTGTTCTCTCCTCTCTCTGGATCCATTCTGTCCTCTCCTCTCTCTGGATGCCCTTCTTCACTCTCGTCTCTCTGGATGCCCTTCTGTCCTCTCTTCTCCGTGGATGCCTTTCTGTCCTCTTTTCTCTCTGGATGCCCTTCAGTTCTCCCCTCTCTCCATATTCCCTGTCTGTCTTCTCCTCTCGCTGGATGCCATTCTCTTCTCTCCTCTCTCTAGATTCCCTTCTGTCCTCTATTCTCTCTGGATGACTCTCTGTTCTCTCCTCTCACTGATGCCATTCTGACCTCCCCTCTCTCTGGATGCCCTTCTGTCTTCTCCCTCCAGATGCCCTTCAGTCCTCTTCTCTCTCTGGATGTCCTTCAGTCTTCTGCTTTCTCTGGATGGGCTTCTGTTCTCTCCTCTTTCTGGATTATCTAATGTTCTATCATCTGTCTGAATGTGCTTCTGTTCTCTCTTCTCTCGGGATGTCCTTATGTACTATCGTCTCTGAATGCACTTCTATCTTCTCCTTTCTCTGAATGACCTTCTGTTCTATCCTCTCTCTGGATGCCCATATGCCCTCTCCTCTCTATGGAAACCCCTGTTATCTCCTATCTGTTGATGTCCTTCTGTTCTCTCCTCTCTCTGGATGTCCTTGTGTTGTCTTCTCTCTCTGGATACTCTTCTGCTTTCTCCTCTCTCTGGATGCCCTTCGATTCTCTTTTCTCTCTGGATGCCCTTCTGTCCTCTCCTCACTCCCTATGCTCTTCTGTTCTCTCGTCTCCAAGGCTTCCCTTCTGTCTTCTCCTTTCTCTGGATACCCTTCTGTTCTCTCTGCTCTCCGGATGCCCTTCTGTCTTCTCCTCTCGCTGGAAGCCCTTCTGCTCAATCCTCTCACTAGAAGCCCTTCTTCTCTCTACTCTCTCTGGATGCCATTTTGTTCTCTCATCCCTCTGGATTCCCTTCTGTCTTCTCTTCTCTCTGGATGCCCTTCTGCTCTCTCCTCTCTCTGGATTCCCTTCTGTTCTCTCCTCTCTCCTAATGCCCTTCTGTTCCCTCCCCTCTCTGGATTCGCTTCTGTCTTCTCCTTCTCTGGATGCCCTTCTCTTCTCTCCTCTATCTGGATGCACTTCTGTTCTCTCCTCTCTCTAGATGCCCTTCTGTCTTCTCCTCTCTCTGTATGGCCTTCTGTACTATTTTATTTGCATGCCCTTTTTTCCTCTCTTCTCTCTGGATGCCCTTCTGCTCCGTCTTCTCTCTGGAGGAAACTCTGTCCTCTCCTCTCTCTGCATGTCCTTCTGTCTTCTCCTATCTCCCGATGCCCTTCTGTCTTCTCCTATTTCTGCATGCCCTTATGTTCTCTGCTCTCTTTAGATGCCCTTCTTCTCATTCCTCTCTCTGGATGCCCTTCTGTTCTCTTCTCTCTCTGGATTCCCTTCTGTCTTCTCCTCTCTCTGGATGCCATTTTATCCTCTCTTCTCTCTGGATTCCCTTCTGTCTTCTCCTCTCTCTGGATGCCGTTTTATCCTCTCTTCTCTCTGGATGCCCTTCTGTCTTCTCTCTCTGGATGCACTTCTGTACTCTCCTCTCTCTGGATGCCCTTCTGTTGTCTCCTTTTTTTGAATGCCCTTCTGTTCTCTCCTCTATCTAGATGCCCTTCTGTCTTTTCCTCTCTCTGTATGGCCTTCTGCACTATTTTATGTGGTTGCATTTTTCCTCACCTCTCTCAGGATGCCCTTCTGCTCTCTCTTCTCTCTAGAGGAAATTCTGTCCTCTCCTCTGTCAGAATGCCCTTCTGTCTTCTCATATCTCCCGATGCCCTTCTGTCTTCTCCTCTCTCTGGATTCCCGGTAATTTTCTACTCTCTCTGGATACCCTTCTTTCTTCTCCTCTCTCTACATGCCCTTCTGTGTTCTCCTCTCTCCGGATGCCCTTCAGTCCTCTTCTCTCTCTGGATGTCCTTCACTGTTCTGCTCTCTCTGGATGGGATTCTCTTCTCTACTCTTTCTGGATTCTCTCCTGTTCTCTCATCTTTCTGGATGTGCTTCTGTTCTCTCTTCTCTCATGATGTCCTTCTGTCCTCTCCTCTCTCTGGATGCCCTTCTGCCTTCTCCTTTCTATGGTTGCCCTTCTGTTCTCTCCTATCTCTCTGGATGCCCTTCTGTCCTCTCCTCTCTTTGGATATTCTTCTGTTCTATCCTCTCTCTGGATGCCCTTCTGTTCTCTCCTCTCTCTGGATTTCCTTCTGTCTTTTCCTCCCTCTGGATGACCTTCTGTTCTCTTCTCTCCCTGGATGCCCTTCTGGCCTCTCCTCTCTCAGGATGCCCATCTGTCCCCTTCTCCATCTAGAATACTTATTTCTTCTCCTCTTTCAGGATGCCCTTCTGTTATCTCCTCTCACTCGAAGCCCTAATGTCTTCTCCGATGTATAGATGCCCTTCTGTTCTCTCCTCTCTCTAGATAACCCTCTGTTCTCTCCTCTATCTAGATGCTGTTCTGTCTTCTTCTCTCTCTGTGTAACCTTCTTTACTCTTTTCTGTGGATGCCCTTCTGCCCTCTCTTCTCTCTGGATGCCCTTCTTTTCTCTCTTCTCTCTGGAAGCCATCCTGTCCTCTCCTCTATCTGGATGCCCTTCTGTCTGCTCCTATCTCCCGATGCCCTTCTCTCTTCTCCTCTATCTGGATACCCTTCTGTTCTCTGCTCTCTCTACATGCCCCTCTGTCCTCTATTCTCTCTGGATGCCCTTATGTTCTCTACTTTTTCTGGATTCCCTAATGTTCTATCATCTCTCTGAATGTGCTTCTGTTCTCTCTTCTCTTGGGATGTCCTTATGTTCTGTCCTCTCTTCTCTCTGGATGCCCTTCTGTCTTTTCTCTCTGGAGGCCCTTCAGTCCTCTTCTCTCTCTGGATGTCCTTCAGTCTTCTGCTCTCACTGTATGGGCTTCTGTTCTCTCCTATTTCTGGATTCTCTAAAGTTCTCCTTATGTCCTCTCCTCCCTCTGAATGCCCTTCTGTCTTCTCCTTTCTCTGGATGTCCTTCTGTTCTGTCTTCTCACTGGATGCCCTTTTGAACTCTCCTCTCTAAGGATACCCCTCTGTTCTCTCCTATCTCTTGATGCCCTTCTATTCTCTCTTCTCTCTGGATGCCCATGTGTCCTCTACTCTCTCTAGATGCCCTTCTGCTCTCTTATCTCTCTTGATGCCATTCTGTTCTCTCCTCTCTCTGGATTCCCTTCAGCTCTCTCCTCTCTCTTGATGCCCTTCTGTTCTCTCTTCTTTCTGGATGCCCTTCTGTTCTCTCCTCTCTCTGGATGCCCTTCTGTCTTCTCCTCTGTCCGGATGCCCTTAAGCTCTCTCTTCTCTCTGGATGCCCTTCTGTTCTCTCCTCTCTCCGGATGCCTTTCTGTCTTCTCCTCTCTTCCTATGCCCTTCTGTCCTCTCCTCTCTCTGGATGCACTTCTGTCTTCTTTTTTCTCTGGATGCCCTTTGTTCTCTCCTCTCTTGGGATGCCCTTCTTCCCTCTCCTCTCTCTGGATGCCCTTCTGTCCTCTCTTCTCTCTGTATGCCCCTCTGTCTCTCCTCTCTCCCTATGCCTTTCTGTTCCTTCATCTCTCCCGATGCCCTTCTGTCTTCTCCTCTCTCTGGATGGCCTACAATTTTCTCATAACTCTGGATATCCTTCTGTCTTCTCTTCTGTCTAGATGCCCTTCTGTTCTCTCCTCACACTAAATTCCATTCTCTCCTCTCCTCTCTCTGGATGCCCTTCTGTAATCTCTCTCCAGATGCCCTTCAGTCCTCTTCTCTCTCTGGATGCCCCTCAGTCTTCTGCTCTCTTTGAATGGGTTTCTGTTCTATCCTCTTTTTGGATTCTCTAATGTTCTATGATCTCTCTGAATGGGCTTCTGTTCTCTCTTCTCTCGGGATATCCTCATGTCCTCTCCTCTCTCTGAATGCCCTTCTCTCTTTCATTTCTCTGGATGCCCTTTGTTCTCTCCTCTCTTGGGATGCCCTTCTTCCCTCTCCTCTCTTTGGATGCCCTTCTATCTTCTCCTCTCTCTGGACGCCCTTCTGTTCTCTCGTCTCTCTGGCTTCCATTCTGTCTTCTCTCACTGGATGCCGTTCTATTCTCTCCTCCCACCGGATGCCCTACTGTCTTCTTCTCTCTCTGGATGCCCTTTTGCTCTCTCCTCTCTCTGGATGCCCTTATGTTCTCTCTTGTCTCTGGGTGTTCTTCTGTCTTCTCCGCTCTCTGGATACTGTTCTATTTTCTACTCTCCCTGGATGCCCTTCTGTTTTCTCTGCTCTCTGAATTCCCTTCTGTTCTCCCCTCTCTGTGGATGTGTTTCTGACTTCTCCTCTCTCTGGATGCCCTTCTGTTCTCTCTGCTTTCTGTATGTCCTTCTGTCCTCTCCTCTCCTTGGATGCATTTCTGTCTTTTCATCTCTCTTGATGGCTTTCTGTTCTCTCTTCTCCCTTGATCCATTCTGTCCTCTCCTCTCTCTGGATGACCTTCTTCACTCTCCTCTCTCTGGATGCCCTCCTGTCCTCTCTTATTCCTGGATGTCCTTCTGTCCTCTTTTCTCTCTGGATTCCCTGTTTTTCTTCTCCTCTCGCTGGATGCCCTTCTCTTCTCTCCTTTATCTAGATGCCCTTCTGTCCTCTATTCTCTCTGGATGCATCTCTGTCCTGTCCTCTCTCTGGATGCCCTTCTTCCCTCTCCTCTCTGTGGATGCCTTTCTGACCTCTCCTCTCTCTGGATGGCCTTCTGTGTTTTCCTCTCTCCCTATGCCCTTCTGTTCTTTCATCTCTCCTGATGCCCTTCTGTCTTCTCCTCTCTCTGGATGCCCTTCTGTTCTATCCAGTCTCAGGATGCTCTTCTTTACTCCTTCTCTCTGGATGCCCTTCTGTCCTCTGCAGTCTCTGTATGTGCTTCTGTCCTCTCCTCTCTCTGGATGCCCTTCTGTCTTCTCCTCTCTCCCTATGCCCGTCAGTTCTCTTGACTCTCTCGATGCCCTTAAGTCTTCTCCTCCCTCTAGGTGCCCTTGTGTCCCTCCCTCTCTCTGGATGCCCTTCTGTCTTCTCTTCTCTATGGATGCCCTTCTGTCCTCTCCTCTCTTGGATACCCTTCTGTTTTCTTCTCTCTTTTAATGTTCTTCTGTTCTCTCCTCTCTGTGGATTCCCTTCTGTATTGTCCTCTCTCTGTAGCCCTTCTGGTCTCTCCTCTCTCTGGATGCCCTTCTGTCGTCTCCTCTCACTGGATGTTCTTCTGTTGTCTACTTTCTCTTGATGCCCTTCTGCCCTCTCCTCTCTCTGGATGCCCTTCTGGTCTCTGCTCTCTCTGGATGCCCTTCTGTCATCTCCTTTCACTGAATGTCCTTCTGTTGTCTCCTTCCTCTGGATTCCCTTCTGTTCTCTCCTCTCTCTGGATGTCCTTTTGTCCAATCCTCTCTCTGGATGCACTTCTGTACACTTTACACTCTGGATGCCCTTCTGTCCTCTCCCAACTCTGGATTTTTTCTGTCATCTCATATATTTGGTTGCCCGTCTGTTCTCTTATCTTTATAGATTATCTTCTGTCCTCTCATCTCTATGTATGTCCTTCTGTCCTCTTCTCTCTCTGGATGATCTTCTGTTCTCTCATCTCTCTGGATGCCCTTGTGTCTTCTCCTCTCTCTGTATGCCCTTCTGTTCTCTTCTCTCTCTGGATGATCTTCTGTTCTCTCATCTCTCTGGATGCCCTTGTGTCCTCTCCTCTCTATGGATGCCTTTCTGTTCTCTCTTCTCTCTGGATGCCCTTCTGTTTTCTCCTATCTCTGGATGTCCTTCTGTCATCTCCTATCTTTGATGCCCTTCTGTTCTATACTTTCTCTCGATACTCTTCTGTTCTCCCCTCTTCGTGGATGCCCTTCTGTCCTCTCCTCTCTCTGGATGCCTTTCTGTCCTCTCCTCTTTCTGGATGCCCTTCTGTTCTCTCCTCTCTCTGTATGCCCTTCTTTACTCTCCTCTCTCTGGATGTCCTTCTGCCTTCTCCTCTCTCTGGATGCCTTTCTGTTCTCTCCTCTCTCCGGATGTCTTTCTTTCCTTTCTCCTCTCTGGATGCCCTTCTGTATTCTCCTTTCTCTGAATGTCCTACAGGTATCTCCTATATATGGATGCCCTTCTGTCTTCTTCTCACTCAGGATGTCCTTCTGTTGTCTCCTTTCTTTCGTTGCCCTTCTGTTCTCCCCTCTCTCTAGATGCCCTTCTGTCTTCTTCTCTCTCTGGATTCTCTTCTTTCCTCTTCTCTCTCTGGATGCCCTTCTGTCTTCTCCTCCTTCTGGGTGCTGTTCTGTTCTCTCCTCTCTCCGGATTCCCTTCTGTCCTCTCATCTCTCTGTATCCCCTTCTGTCTTCTCCTATCTCTGGATGCCCTTCTTTTCTCTTCTCTTTGGATGCCTTTCAGTCTTCTCCTTTCTCTGGATGCCCTTTTGTTCTTTCCTCTAACTGCATGGCCTTCTGTCCTCTAATCTATCTGGATGTCCTTCTGTCCTCTTCTCTCTCTGGATTCCCTTCTTTCCTCTTCTCTTTCTGGATGCCCTTCTGTCTTCTCCTCTCTCTATGCCCTTCTGTCTTCTCCGCTCTCTGGATGCTCTTCCGTCCTCTCCTATCTCTGAATGCCCTTCTGTCTTCTCCTTTTCTGTATGCTCATCTGTTCTCTCCTCTCTCTGGATGCCCTTCTGTTTTATCCTTTATCCAGATGCACATATGTCCTCTCCTCTCTCTGGATGCCCTTCTGTTTCCTTCAATCTCTGGATGCCCTTCAGTTCTCTCCTCTCTATGTAGGCCCTTCTGTCCTCTCCTCTCTCTGGATGCCCTTTGGTCTTCTCATTTCTCTGGATGCCCTTTTGTTCTCTCCTCTCTCTGGATGCCTTCTGGTTTCTCCCCCTTTGTTTGCCTTCTTTTCTCATCTTTCTCTGGATGATCTTCTGTTTCCTCCACTCTCGGATGCCCTTCTTTTATATCCTCTTCTGGATGCTTTTCTGTCTTCTCCTCTCTCTGTATGCCGTTCTGTCCTCTCCTCTCACTTGATGGCCTTCTGTCTTCTCCTCTCTGTGGATGCCCTTCTGTTCTCTCCTCTGACTGCAATACCTTCTTTCTGCTCCTCTCTCTAGATGCTCTTCTGTTCTCTCCTCTGTCTGGATACCCTTCTGTCCTCTCCTCTCTCTTGATGCCCTTCTGTCTTCCCCTCTCTATGGATGCATTTCTGTTCTCTCCTCTGTCTGGATGACCTTCTGTCTTCTCTCCTCTCTGGATGCCCTTCTGTCCTCTCCTCTTTCTGGTTGTCCTTCTGTTCTCTCCTCTCTTGGATGCCCTTCTGTCCTCTTCTCTCTCTGGATTCCCTTCTGTCCTCTAATATTTCTCTTTGTCTTTCTGTTCTCTTCTCTCTATGGAGGCTCTCCTGTACTCTCATCTCTCTGGATGTCCTTCTGTTCTCTCCTCTCTCTGGATGCCCTTCTGTCTTCTCCTCTCTCTGGATGCCCTTCTGCTTCTCTTCTCTCTGGATGCCCTTCTTATTTCTTATCTTTGGATACCCTTCTGACCTCTCCTCTCTCTGGATGCCCTTCTGTCTTTTCATCACTCTGGATGACCTTCTGTTGTCTAATCTTTTTGGATTACCTTCTGTTCTCTCCTCTCTCAGGATGCCCTTCTGTCTTCTCTGCTCACTGGATGCCCTTCTGTACTCTCCTCTCTCTGGATGCCCTTCTGTCCTTTCCTCTCTTGGATGCCCTTGTGTCCTCTTCTCTCTCTGGATTCCCTTCTGTCCTCTAATCTTTCTAGTTGCCTTTCTGTTCTCTTCTCTCTTTGAAGGCTCTCCTGACCTCTCATCAATCTGGATGCACTTCTGTTCTCTCCTCTATCTGGATGACCTTCTGTCTTATCCTCTCTGGATGCCCTTCTGTCTTCTCTGCTCTCTGAATGTCCTTCTGTCCTCTTCTTTCTCTGAATGCCCTTCTGTCTTCTCCTCTCTCTGGATGCCCTTCTGTTTTCACCTATCTATGGAGGCCCTTACGTCTTCTCCTCTCTCTACATGCCTTTCTGTCCTCTCCTCTCTCTGGATGCCCTTCTGTATTTTCATCACTCTGGATGACCTTCTGTTGTCTCCTCCCTCTGGATGTCCTTCTGTTCTCTCTTCTTTCATGATGCCATTCTGTCTTCTCCTCTCTCTGGATGTCCTTCTGTTCTTTCCTCTCTCTGGATGCCCTTCTGTTCTCTCCTTTCTGTAGATTCTCTTCTGTCCTCTCATCCCTCTAGATGCCCTTCTGTTCCCTTCTCTCTCTGGATACCCTTCTGTCCTCTCCTCACTCTGGATGCCCTTCTGTACTCTCCACTCTCTGGATTGCTTTTTGTACTCTCCTCTCTCTGGATCCCATCTGTACTCTCCTCTCTCTGGATTCCATTCTGTTCTCTTCTCTCTCTGGATGTCCTTCTGTCCTCTGCTCTTTCTGGATGCCCTTCTGTCTTCTCCTCTCTCCCTATGCCCTTCTGTTCTCTCGATTCTCTCGATGCCCTTCAGTATTCTCCTCCATCTGGATGCCCGACAATTTTCTCCTCACTCTGGATATCCTTCTGTCTTCTTCTCTCTCCCTATGCCCTTCTGATCTCTCGATTCTCTCGATGCCATTCAGTCTTCTCCTCTCTCTGGATGCCCGACAATTTTCTCCTTACTCTGGATATCCTCCTGTCTTCTCCTCTCTCTAGATGCCCTTCTGTTATCTTCTCTCACTGGATGCCATTCTGTCCTCACCTCTCTCTGGATGCCCTTCTGTTTTCTTCTCTCTCCGGATGCTCTTTGTTCCTCTTCTCCCTCTGGATGTCCCTCAGTCTTCTGCTCTCTCTGGATGGGCTTCTGTCCTCTCCTCTTTCTGGAGTCTCTCCTGTTCTCTCATCTCTCTAGATGCCCTTCTATTTTCCCTTCTTTTCAGATGTCCTTCTGTCCTCTCCACTCTCTGGATGGCCTTCTGTCTTCTCCTTTCTTTGGATGTCATCTGTTCTCTCTTCTCTCTGGATGCCCTATTTTTCTCTCTTCTCTCTGGATACACTTCTGTTCTCTCCTCTCTCTGTATGCCCTTCTGTTCTCTCCTCTATCTGGATGTCCTTGTGTCCTCTTCTCTCTCTGGATGCCATTTCTGTCCTGTCTTCTCTTGGGATGCCCTTCTGTCTTCTCCTCTCTCTGGATGCCCTTCTGTTCTCTTCTCTCTCTGGATGATCTTCTGTTCTCTCAACTCTCTGGATGCCCTTGTGTCCTCTCCTCTCTCTGGATACCATTCTGTCTTCTCTTTTCTATGGATGCCCTTCTGTCCTCTCCTCTCTTTTGTTGCCCTTCTTTTTACTCCTCTCGTTCGATGCTCTTCTATTCTCTTTTCTCTGTGGATGCCCTTCTGTATTCTCCTCTCTCTGGATGCCCTTCTGGTCTCTCCTCTCTCTGGATGCCGTTCTGTACTCTCCACGCTCTGGATGCCCTTCTCTCCTCTCCTCTCTCTGGATTTGTTTCTGTCCTCTCATATCTCTGGTTGCCCTTCTGTTCCCTTTTCTCTCTAGATATCTTCTGTTCTCTCATCTCTATGGATGTCCTTCTCTTATCTCCTTTCTCTGGATGCCCTTCTTTCCTCTCCACTCTCTGGATGCCCTTCTGTCCTCACCTCTCTCTGGAAGCCCTTCTGTACTCTCCACGCTCTGAATGCCCTTCTGTCCTCTCCTCTATCTGGATTTTGTTCTGTCCTCTCATATCTCTGGTTGCCCTTCTGTTCTCTTTTCTCTCTAGATTATCTTCTGTTCTCTCATCTCTATGGATGCCTTTCTGTTCTCCTCTTACTGGATGCTTTTCTATTCTCTCCTCTCTTTGGCTTCCCTTATGTTGTCTCCTCTCTCTTGATGCTCTTCTGTTCTTCCCAATCTTTGGATGCCATTCTGTCCTCTCCTTTCTCTACGTGCCTTACTGTTCCCTCTTCTCTCTTTTCTTTTCTCTGGATGCCCTTCTGTCTTCTCTGCTCTCTGGATACCGATGTATTCTCTACTCTCTCTGGATGTCCGTCTGTTCTGTCCTCTCTGTGGATGCCCTTCTGACCTCTCCTCTCCTTGGATGCCCTTCTGTTCTCTCCTCTTTCTGGATGACCTTCTGTCCTCTCCTCTCTCTGGATGCCATTCTGTCCTGTCCTCTCTCTGGATGGCTTTCGGTTCTCTCCATTCTCTGGATCCCTTCTGTATTCTCCTCTCTCTGGATACCCTTCTGTCCTCTCCTCTCTCTCCATCCCTTCTGTACTCTCCTCTCTCTGGATGCCCTTCTGTCCTCTCCTCTCTCAAGTTGCCCTTCTGTTATCTCCTCTCTCTCGGTGCCTTTCTGTCCTCTCTTCCATTTGGATGCTCTTAAGTTGTCTCCTCACTATCTATGCTGTTCTGTTCTTCCCAATCTGTGAATGCCCTTCTGTCCTCTCCTCTATCTACATGCCTTTATGTTCACTCCTCTCTCTGGATGCACTTGTGTCCTCTACTCTCTTTTTGTGCCCTTCTGTTCTCTCCTCCATCTGGATTCTCTTCTGTCCTCTCATCTCCCTGGATGTCCTTCTGTCTTCTCCTCTCTCTGGATGAACTTCTGATCTCTCCTCTCTCCGGATGCTCTTCTGTCTTCCCTTCACACTGGATGCCCTTCTGTCTTCTCCTCTCTCTTGATGCAGTTCTGTTTTCACCTCCCTATGGATGCCCTCTGTCTTCTCCTCTCACTGGATGCCCTTCTGTACTCTCCTCTCACTGGATGCACTTTTATCTTCTCCTTTCTCTGGATGCCCTTCTGTCTTCTCTGCTCACTGGATACCGTTCTATTCTCTACTCTCTCTGAATGCCCTTCTGCTCTATGGATGCCTGTCTGTTCTCTCCTCTCTGTGGATGCCTTTTTGACCTCTCCTCTCCATGGATGCCCTTCTGTTCTCTCCTCTCTCTGGATGCCCTTCTGTCGTCTCCTCTCTCTTGATGCCCTTCTGTCCTCTTCTCTCTCTGGATACCCTACTGTTCTCTCCTCTCTCTGGATTCCCTTTTTGTCTTCTCCTCTCTCCTCTCTCAAGATGTCCTTGCGTCCTCTATTCTCTCTGGATATCCTTCTGTCCTCTCGTCTCTCTGGATTCCCTTGTGTGCTCTCCTCTCTCTTGATGCCCTTCTGTCCTCTCCTCTCTCTGGATGCCCTTCTGTCTTCTCCTCTTTCCCTATGCCCTTCTGTTCTCTCAATTCTCTGAATGCCCTTCAGTCTTCTCCACTCTCTGTATGCCTGACAATTGTCTCCTCACTCTGGATATCCTTCTGTTTTCTCCTCTCTCTAGATGCCCTTCTGTTCTCTCCTCTCACTGGATGCCCTTCTGTCTTTTCCTCTCTCTGGATGCCCTTCTGTTCTCCTTTCCGGATGCCTTTCTGTCCTATCCTCTCTCTGGATGCCCTTCTGTATTCTCATCTCTCTCGATGCCCTTCCGTTCTCTCCCCTCTCTTTATGCCCTTCTGTTCTCTCTTCTATCTGGATGCCCTTGTGTCCTCTTCTCTCTCTGGATGCCATTTCTGTCCTTTCTTCTCTCAGGATGCCCTTTTGTCTTCACCTCTCTCTGGATGCCATTCTGTTCTCTTCTCTCTCTAGATGATCTTCTGTTCTCTCATCTCTCTGGATGCCATTCTGACCTCTCCTGTCTCTGGATGCCCTTCTGTCTTCTACCCTCTCCAGATGCCCTTCGGTCCTCTTCTCTCTCTGGATGTTTTTCAGTCTTCTGCTCTCTCTGGATGGACTTCTGTTCTCTCCTCTTTCTGTATTCTCTCCTGTACTCTCATCTCTCTGGAAGCCCTTCTGTTCTCTCTTATTTTGTGATGACTTCTGTCCTCTCCTCTCTCTGGATTCCCTTCTGTCCTCTCCTCTCTGAATGCCCTTCTGTCTTCTCCTCTCTCTGGATTCACTTCTGTTCTCTGCTCTCTCTGGATGCCCTTCTGTCCTCTCCACTCTCTGGATGCCTTTCTGTTCTCTCTTATCTCCAGATGCCCTTCTGCTCTCTCCTCTCTCTGATGCACTTCTGTTCTCCCTTCTCTGTGGATGACCTTCTGTCCTCTCCTCTCTCTGGATGCCCTTCTGGTCTCTCCACTCTCTGGATGCCATTCCGTCATCTCTGTTCTCCAGATGTCCTTCTGATGTCTTCTTTCTCTGTATGCCCTTCTGTCCTCTACTTTCTATGGATGCCCATCTGTCCTCTCCTCTTTCTGGATGCCCTTCTATCATCTCTGCTCTCAGAATGTCCTTCTGTTGTCTCCTTTCTCTGGATGCTCTTCTGTCCTCTCCTCTCTTTGTATGCCCTTCTGTCCTCTACTCCCTCTGGATGACCTTCTGTACTTACCTCTCTCTGGATGCCCTTCTTTACTCTCCATGCTCTGGATGCCCTTCTGTCCTCTCCTATCTCTGGAATTTTTTGTGTCCTCTCATATCTCTGTTTGCCCTTCTGTTCTTTTTTTCTCTCTAGATTATCTTCTGTTCTCTCATATCTCTTGATGCCCTTCTGTTTTCTCCTCTTTATTGATATGCTTCTATTCTCTCCATTCTTTGGATTCCCTTGTGTCTTCTCCTCTCTCTGGATGCCCTAATGCTCTCTCCTCTCTCTGAATGCACTTCGGTCTTCTCCTCACTCTGGTTTCACATCTGTTCCCTCCTCTCTGGATGCCTTTCTGTCCTCTCCTCTGTCTGGATGCCCTTCTGCCCTCTCCTCTCTCTTGATGCCTTTCTGTTTTCTCCTCTCACTGGATGCCCTTCTGTCTTCTCCTTTCTCTGGATAACCTCTGTCTTCTCTGCTCTCTGGATACTGTTCTATTCACTACTCTCTCTAGATGTTCTTCTGTCTTCTCTGCTCTCTGGATGCCCTTCTGAACTCTCCTCTCCATGAATGCCCTTCGGTTCTCTCCTCTCTCTGGATGCCCTTCTGTTCTCTCCGCTCACTGGATGCCCTTCTGTGTTCTCCTGTCTCCGGATGCCCTTCGGTCCTCATCTCTCTCTGGATGTCCTTCAGTCATCTGCTCTCTCTGGATGAACTTCTGTTCTCTCCCCTTTCTGGATTCTCTCCAGAACTCTCATCTCTCTGGATGCCCTTTTGTGCTCTCTTCTTTTGGGATGTCCTTCTGTCCTCTCCTCTTTCTGGATGCCATGTTTTCTTCTCTTTTCTTTGGACGCCCTTTTGTTCTCTCCTGTCTTTGGATTCCCTTATGTATTTTACTCCCTCTGGATGCCCTAATGCTCTCTCCTCTCTCTGAATGCCCTTCTGTCCTCTCCTCTCTCTGGAAGAATTTCTGTTCTCTCTTCTCACCACATGCCCTTGTGTTCTCTCCTCACTCTGATGCTCTTCTGTTTTCCCCTCTCTGTGGATGCCCTTCTGTTCTCTCCTCTTTCTGGATGCCCTTCTGTTCTTTCCTCTCTCTGTATGCTTTTTTTCTCTCCTCTCTCTCGATGCCCTTCTGTCTTGGCCTCTCTCTAGATGCCCTTATGTATTCACATCCCTATGAATGCCTTTCTGGTCTCTTCTCTATCTGGATGCCCTTCTGTCTTCTCCTCTCTCTGGATGTCTTTCTGTTGTCTACTTTCTCTGGATGCCCTATTGTTCTCTCCTCTCCCTGGATGCCCATCTGTTCTCTCCTCTTTCTGGATGTCCTTCATTTCTCTCCTCTCTCTGTATGCCCTTCGTTACTCTCCTCTCTCTGGATGCACTTCTGTTTTCTCCTCTCTCTGGATGCCCTTCTGTTCTCTCCTCTCTCCGGATGCCCTTCTGTCTTCTCCACACTCTGGATGCCGTTCTGTTCTCTCTTCTCTCTGGAGGCACTCGGTCCTCTCCTCTTTCTGGATGTCCTTCTGTTCATTGTTCTCTCTGGATTCCCTTCTGTCCTCTCCTCTCCCTCATTGCCCTTCTGTTCCTTTCTCACTATAGATGCTCTCCTGTACTCTCATCTCTCTGGATGCCCTTCTGTTTTCTCCTCTCTGTGGATGCATTTCTGTTCTCCCATCTCTCTGGAGGAACTTATATACTCTCTTCTCTCTGGATGCCCTTCTGTACTCTCCAATCTCCTGATGTTTTTCTGTCTTCTCCTCTTTCTCAATGCCCTTCTATTCTCTCCTCTCCCTGGATTCCCTTTTGCCCTCTCATATCTCTGTTTGCCCTTCTGTTCTCTTCTCTCCATGGATGCTCTCCAGTTCTCTCATCTTTCTGAATGCCCTTCTGTTCCCTCCTCTCTATGGATGCCCTCGCTCTTCTCCCCTCTATGGATGCCCCTCTGTTCTCTTCTCTCTCTGGAAGATCTGCTGTTTCCTCCACTCTCTAGATGCCCTTGTGTTCTATACTCTTCTGGATGTTTTTCTGTCTTCTCCTCTCTCTGTATGCCGTTCTTTCCTCTCCTCTCACTGGATACCCTTCTGTCTTCTCCTCTCTTTGGATGCCCTTCTGTTCTCTCCTCGGGCTGCATGACCTTCTTTCTGCTCCTCTCTCTGGAGGCTCTTCTGTTCTCTCCTCTTTCTGGATGCCCTTCTGTCCTCTCCTCTCTCTGGATGCCCTACTGTTCTCTCCTCTCTTTGGATTCTTTTTTTGTCTTTTTCTCTCTGTGGATGCGCTGCTCTTCTCACCTCTCTCAAGATGCCCTTGTGTCCTCTATTCTCTCTAGATATCCTTCTGTTCTCTCGTCACTCTGGATTCCCTTTTGTGCTCTCCTCTCTCTGGATGCTCATCTGTCCTCTCCTTTCTCTGGATGCCATTCTGTCTTCTCCTCTCTCCCTATGGCCTTCTGTTCTCTAGATTCTCTCGATGCCCGTCAGTCTTCTCCTCTCTCTGGATGCCCGACAATTTTCTCCTTACTCGGGATATTCTTCTGTCTTCTCCTCTCTCTAGATGCCCTTCTGTTATCTCCTCTCACTGGGTGCCATTCTGTCTTCTACTCTCTCTGGATGCCATTCTGTCTTCTCCTCTCTCTGGATGCCCTTCGGTCCTTTTCTCTTTCTGGATGTACTTCAGTCTTCTACTCTCTCTGGATGGGCTTCTGTTCTCTCCTCTTTCTGAATTCTCTGCTGTACTCTCATCACTCTGGATGTCCTTCTGTTCTCTCTTCTTTTGCGATGTCCTTCTGTCCCCGCCTCTCTCTGGATGCCAGTTCATCCTCTCTTCTCTTGGGATGAACTTCTGTCTTCCCCTCTCTCTGGATGCCCTTCTGTTCTCTTCTCTCTCTGGATGATCTTCTGTTCTCTCATCTCTCTGGATGCCCTTCTGTCATCTCCGCTCTATGGATGTTTTTCTGTTGTCTCCTTTCTCTGGATGTCCTTCTGTCCTCTCCTCAACCAGGATGCCCTTCTGTCCTCTCCTCTCTCTGGATGCCCTTCTGTCTTCCCCTCTCTCTGGATGACCTTCTGATCTCTCCACTCTCCGTAAGTTCTTCTGTCAAGTCATCTCTCTGGATGCTCTTCTGTTTTCAACTCTCTCTGGATGCCCTTCTGTTTTCACCCATATGTGGATGCCCTTATGTCTTCTCCTCTCTCTACATAACTTTCTGTCCTCTCATCTCTCTGGATACCCTTCTGTATTTTTCCTCTCTCTGGATGCCGTTCTGTTCTCTTCTCTTCGGATGCCCTTCTGTCCTCTCCTCTCTCTGGATGCCCTTCTTTATTTTCATCACTCTGGATGACCTTCTGTTGTCTCCTCCCTCTGGATGTCCTTCTGTTCTCTCCTCTTTCCTGATGCCCATCTGTCTTTCCTCTCTCTAGATGTCCTTCTGTTCTTTCTTCTCTCTGGATGCCATTCGGTCCTCTCCTCTCTCTGGATGCCAGTCTGTCCTATCCTCTCTCTGGATGCCCTTCTCTCTTCTCATCTTTCTGGATGCCTTTCTCTTCTCTCCTTTCTCTAGATTCTCTTCTGTCCTCTCATCCTGCTGGATGACCTTCTGTTCCCTTCTCTCTCTGCATGCCCTTCAGTCCTCTCCTCTCTGTGGATACCTTCTGTACTCTCCTCTCTCTGGATGCTCTTCTGTTCTCTCCTCTCTCTGGAGACCCTTCTGTCCTCTCCTTTCTCTGGATGCCCTTCAGTCTTCTCCTCTCTCCCTATGCCCTTTGTTCTCTCAATTCTCTCGATGTCCTTCAGTATTCTCCTCCATCTGGATGCCCGACGATTTTCTTCTCACTCTGCATATCCTTCTGTCTTCTCCTCTCTCTAGACACCCTTCTTTTCTCTCCATTCACTGGATGCCATTCTGTCCTCTCCTCGCTCTGGATGGCCTTCTGTCTTCTCCTCTCTCCGGATGCCTTCGGTCCTCTTCTTTCTCTGGATGTCCTTCAGTCTTCTGCTCTCTCTGGATAGGCTTCTGTTCTCTCCTCTTTCTGGATTCTCTCCTGTTCTCTCATCTCTCTGGATGCCCTTCTGTTCTCTCTTCTTTTGGGATGTTCTTCTGTCCTCTCCATTCTCTGGATGCCCTTCTGTCCTCTCCTTTCTTTGCATGACCTTCTGTTCACTCCTCTCTCTGGATGCCCTATTTTCCTCTCCTCTCTCTGGATACCCTTCTGTTCACGCCTCTCTCTGTATGCCCTTCTGTTCTTTCCTCTATCTGGATGCCCTTGTATCCTCTTCTCTCTCTGGTTGCCATTTCTGTCCTCTCTTCTCTCGGGATGCCCTTCTGTATTCTCCTCTCTCTGGATGCCCTTCTGTTCTCTTCTATCTCTGGATGATCTTCTGTTCTCTCATCTCTCTGGATGCCCTTGTGTCCTCTCATCTCTCTGGATGCCCTTCTGTTTTCTCTTATCTATAGATGCCCTTCTGTCATCTCCTCTCTTTTGATGCCCTTCTGTTTTCTCCTCTCATCCGATGCTCTCAACTCTGTGGATGCCTCTCTGTATTCTGCTCTCTCTGGATGGCCTTCTGGTCTCTCCTCTCTCTGGATGCCATTCTGTCATCTCCGCTCTATGGATGTTTTTCTGTTGTCTCCTTTCTTTGGATGCCCTTCTGTCCTCTCCTCTCCCTGGATGCCCTTCTGTACTCACCTCTCTCTGAATGCCTTTCTGTATTCTCAATGCTCTGGATGCACTTCTGTCCTCTCCTCTCCTCTCTATGGATTTTTTTCTGTACTCTCATATCACGGGTTGCCCTTCTGTTCTCTTTTCTCTCTAGATTATCTTCTGTTCTCTCATCTCTCTGGATGCCCTTCTGTTCTCTCCTCTTTATGGATGCCCTTCTATTCTCTCCTATCTTTGGGTTCCCTTCTGTCTTCTCCTCTCTATGGATGCTCTAATGCTCTCTCCTCTCTCTGAATGCCCTTCTGTCTTCTCCTCTTTTTGGATGCTCTTCTATTCTCTCCTCTCTTTGGATTCCCATATGTTGTCTCCTCTCTCGAGATGCACTTCTGTTCTTCTCAATCTGTGGATTCCCTTCTGCCCTCTCCTCTCTCTGGATGCCATTCTGTCCTCTCCTCTCTCTTGATGCCTTTCTCTTCTCTCCTCTCACTGGATGCCTTTCTGTCTTCTCCTTTCTCTGGATGCCCTTCTGTCTTCTCTGTTCTCTGGATACCGTTCTATTCTCTACTCTCTCTAGATGCCCTTCTGTATTCTCTGCTCTCTGGATGCCCTTCTGTCCTCTCCTCTCTCTGGATGCCCTTCTGTTGTCTCCTATCTCTAGATTCTATTCTTTCCTCTCGTCATTCTAGATGCTTTTCTGTTCTGTTCTCTCATCTCTGTGGATGCCCTTCTATTCTCTCCTCTCTCTGGAAGATCTTCTGTTCTCTCATCACTCTGGATGCTCTTGTGTCCACTCCTTTCTCTGGGTGCCCTTCTGTTCTCTTCTCTCTCTGGATGCCATTCTGTCCTCTCCTCTCTCTGGATGCTCTTCTGTTCTCTCCTCTCTTGGATGCCCTTCTGTCCTCTTCTCTCTCTGGATTCCCTTCTGTCCTCTAATATCTCTTTGTTTTTCTGTTCTTTTCTCTCTATGGAGGCTCCTCTGTACTCTCATCTCTCTGGATGCCCTTCTGTTCTCTCCTCTCCCTGGTTGCCCTTATGTCTTTTCGTCTCTATGGTTGACATGCTTTTGTCTCCTCTCTCTGGATGACCTTCTTTTCTCTCCTCTATCCAGATGCCCTTCTGTCTTCTCACTCTGGATGACCTTCTGTTCTTTCCTCTCTCTGGATGCCCTTCTGTCCTCTCCTCTCTCTGGATGCCCTTCTCTCTCATCATCTCTCTGGATGCCCTTCTGTTTTCTCCTCTCTCTGCATGTCCTTCTGTCCTCTCCTCTCTTGGATGCCCTTCTGTCCTTTTCTCTCTATGGATTCCCTTCTGTCCTCTAATCTCTCTGGTTGCCTTTCTGTTTTCTTCTTTCTATGGAGGCTGTCCTGTACTCTCATCACTCTGTGTGCCCTTCCGTCTTCATCTCTCTCTTGATGCCCTTCTGTCTTCTCTGCTCTCAGGATGCCCTTCTGTACTCTCCTATCTCTGAATGCCCTTCTGTCTTCTACTCTCTATGGATTCTCCTTTGTTCTCTCCTCTATCTGGATGCCCTTCTGTTCTATCCTCTATCCAGATGCACATTTGTGCTCTCCTCTCTCTCGATGCTCTTCTGTTTTCATCACTCTCTGGAAGCCCTTCTATTCTCTCCTCTCTATGTAGGCCCTTCTTTCCTCTCCTCTCTCTGGATGCCCTTCTGTTTTCTCTTCTCAATGGATGACCTTTTGTTATCTAATCTGTGGATGTGCTTCTGTCCTCTCCTCTCTCTGGATGCCCTTCTGTCTTTTTGTCACTTTGGATGACATTCTTTTGTCTCCTCTTTCTGGATTACCTTCTGTTCTCTCCTCTTTCCGGATGCCCTTCTGTTTTCTCTTCTCTCTGCATACCCTTCTGTTTTTTCCTCTCTCTGAATGCCCTTCTGTACTATCCTCTCTCTGGATTCCCTTCTGTCTTCTCATCTCACTGGATGCCCTTCTGTTCTCTCCTCTATCTAGATTCTCTTCTGTCCTCTCATCCCTCTGGATGCCCTTCTATTCTCTTCTCTCTCTGGATGATCTTCTGTTAGCTAATCTCTGTGAATGTCCTTCTGTTCGCTCCTATCTCTGGAGGACCTTCTGTTCTCTCATCTCTCTGGATGCCCTGTTTCTCTCCTCTCTCTGGATACTATTCTGTTCTCTCATCTCTCTGGATGCCATTTTGTCTTCTCCTCTCTCTACATGCCATTCTATTCTCTCCACTCTCTCGATGCTCTTCTGTCCTCTCCACTCTTTTTATGCCTTTCTATCCTCTCTTCCCTCTGGATGCCCTTCTGCTTCTCCTTTCTCTGGATGCCTTCTTTTCTCTTCTCTCTGGATGCCCTTCTGTAATTTCCTCTCTCACATGATTCCTTCTCTCTTCTACTCTCTCTGGATATACTTCTTTTCTCTCCTCTATGGATCCTCTTCTGTTCTCTCCTCTCTCTAGATGCCTTTCTGTCTTCTCCATGCTCTGGATGCCGTTCTGTTCTCTCTTCTCTCTGGAGGCCATTCTGTCCTCTCCTCTCTCTGGATGCCCTTCTATCCTCTCCTCTCTCTGGATTTCCTTCTGTCCCCTCCTCTCTCTCTCATTGCCCTTCTGTTCCATTCTCACTATAGATGCTATCTTGTACTCTCATCTCTCTGGATGCCCTTCTGTTTTCTCCTCTCTCTGGATGCCCTTCTTTCTTCTCCTCTCTCTGGATTCTCTTGTGATCTCTCCTCTTTTGAACGCCCTGCAGTCTTCTCCTCTCTCTGGGTGTCCTTCAGTTCTATCGTCTATCTGGAGGCCCTTATTTACTCTCTTCTCTCTGGATGCCCTTCTGTTATATAATCTCTCAGGATGCCTTTCTGTCATCTCCTGTCTCCGGATGTTCCCTGTCCTATCCTCTCTCTGGATGCCCTTCTGTTCTCTCCTCTCTATGTAGGCCCTTCTGTCCTCTCCTCTCTCTGGATGCCCTTCTGTCCTCTCCTCTCTATGGATGGCTTTCTGTTCTCTCCTCTTTCTGGATGCCTTCCATACTTTCCTCTCTCTGGATCACTTCTGTACTCTCCTCTCTCTGGATTCCCTTCTGTTCTCTCATCTCTCTGGATGCCCTTCTGTCTTCACCTCTCTCCCTATGCCCTTCTGTTCTCTCAATTCTCTTGATGCCCTTCAGTATTCTCCTCCATCTGGATGCCCGACAATTTTCTTCTCACTCAGGTTATCCTTCTGTCTTCTCTTCTCTCTAGATGCCTTTCTTTTCTCTCCTCTCACTGGATACCATTCTGTCCTCTCCTCTCTCTGGATGCCCTTCTGTCTTCTCTACTATCCGGATTCCCTTCAGTCCTCTTCTCTCTCTGGAAGTCCTTCAGTTTTCTGCTCTCTCTGGATGGGCTTCTGTTCTCTCCTCTTTCTGGATTCTCTCTTGTTCTCTCATCTGTCTGGATGCCCTTCTGTTCTCTCTTCTTTTTGGATGTCCACCTGTCCTCTCCACTCTCTGGATGCCCTTCTTTTTCTCCTCTCTCTGCATGCCCTTCTGTCTTCTACTCTCTATGGATGCCCTTCTGTTCTCTCCTTTCTCTGGATGACCTTCTGTTCTCTACTCTCTCTGGATGATTTTCTGTTCTCTCCTCTCTCTGGACGCCCTTCTGTCTTCTCCTCTCTCTGGATGCTTTTTTGTTCTATCATTTCTCCGGATGCCCATCTGTCTTCTCCTCTCTCTGGATGCCTCTCTGTCCTCTCCTCTCTTTGTATGACATTCTGTCTATGCCTCTCTCTGAATGCCAGTCTGTTCTCTCCTTTCGCTGGATGCCCTTCTGTTCTCTACTCTCTCCGAATGCCCTTCTGTCCTCTCCTCTCTCTGGATGCCCTTATGTACTCTCCTTTCTCTGTATGACCTTCTTTCTTCTCCTCTCTCTGGATTCCCTTCTCTTCTCTCTTCTCTCTGGATGCCCTTTTCTTCTATCCTCTCTCTGGATTGTCTTCTGTCCTCTCCTCTCTCTGGATGACCTTCTGTCTTCTACTCTCTCTGGATGACCTTCTGTTCTCTCCTCTCTCGGGATTCCCTTCTGTTTTCTCCTCTCTAATATGGTCTTCTTTCCTCTCTTCTCTCTCTGGATGCCCTCTGATCTCCACTCTTTGGATGCTTTTCTGTTCACTCTCTCTTTGTATGCCCTTCTGTCCTCTCCTCTCTCTGGATGCCCTTCTCTTCTCTCCTCTCTCTGGATGGTCTTTTGTCCTCTCCTCTCTCTGGTGACCTTCTGTCTTCTACTCTCTCTGGATGACCTTCTGTTCTCTCCTCTCTCGGGATTCCCTTATGTTTTCTCCTCTCTAAGTATGGTCTTCTTTCCTCTCTTCTCTCTCTTTGATGCCCTTTTGTTCCCTCATCTCCCCGGATGCCCATCTGTCTTCTCCTCTCTCTGGATGCCCTTCTGTCCTCTCCTCTCTTTGGATGCCCGTATGTCCTCTCCTCTCTCTGTATGAACTTCTGTCTTCTCCTCTCTCTAGAAGCCCTTCTGTTCTCTCCTCTAGTTTGATGCCCTTCTGTTTTCTCCTCTCTCTGGATGCTCTTTTGTCTTCTCACCTCTCTGGATGCTGTTCTGTACTCTCCTAACACTGGATGCCCTTTTGTTTTTTTTTTATGTCTGGATGCCTTTCTTTTCTCTCCTCTGTGTGCATGTTCTTCTGTCTTCTACTTTCTCTGGATGCCCTTCTCTTCTCTCCTCTCTCCAGATGCCATACTGTTCTCTACTCTATTCGCATGCCCTTCTGTTCTATCCTCATTCTGAATTCCCTTCCTTACTCTCCTCTGTCTGGATGCCATTCTCTTCTCTCCTCTCTATGGATGCCGTTCTGTCCTCTCCTCTCTCTGGAGGCCCTTCTTTTTCTCCTCTCTCTGCATGCACTTCTGTCTTCTACTCTCTACAGATGCCCTTCTGTTCTCTCCTTTCTCTGGATGACCTTCTGTTCTCTACTCTCTCTGGATGATTTTCTGTTCTCTCCCTTCTCTGGATGCCCTTCTATCTTCTTCTCTCTCTGGATGCTTTTTTGTTCTCTCATTTCTCTGGATTCCCATCTGTCTCCTCCTGTCTCTGGATGCCTTTTTGTCCTCTCTTCTCTCTGTATGACCTTCTGTCTACTCCTCTCTCTGAATGCCATTCTGTTCTTTCCTTTCACTGGATGCCCTTCTGTTCTCTACACTCTCTGAATGCCCTTCTGTCATCTCCTCTCTCTGGAAGCCCTTATGTACTTTCCTTTCTCTGTATGACCTTCTGTCTTCTCCTCTTTCTGGATGCCCTTCTCTTCTCTCCTCTCTCTGAATGCCCTTCTCTTCTCTCCTCTCTCTGGATGGTCTTCTGTCCTCTCCTCCCTCTGGATGACCTTCTGTCTTCTACTCTCTCTGGATGACCTTCTGTTCTCTTCTCTCTCTGGATTCCCTTCTGTTTTCTCCTAAGTATGGTCTTCTTTCCTCTCTTCTCTCTCTTGGATGCCCTTCTGTTCTCTCCTCTCTCTGGATGCTTTTCTGTTCACTCCTCCCTTTGCATGTCATCCTGTCTTCTCCTCTTACTGGATGCCCTTTTGATCTCTCCTCTCTCTAGATTCCCTTCTGTCTTCTCCTCTCTCTGGATGCCCTTCTGTTTTCTCCTCTCTCTGAATGCCCTTCTGTTCTCTCCTGTCTCTGGATGCCCTTCGTTTTCTCCTCTCTCTGGATGCCCTTCTGTCTTCTCCTCTCTCCGAATGCCCTTTTGTTCTCTCATCTCTTCGTATGCCCATCTGTCTTCTCCTCTCTCCAGATGCCTTTCTGTCCTCACCTCTCTATGTATGACCTTCTGTCTTCTCCTCTCTGTGGATGCCCTTCTGTTTTCTTCTTTCGCTGGATGCCCTGCTGATCTCTCCTCTCTCTGGATGCCCTTTGGTCTTCTCCTCACTCCTGATGCCCTTCTGTCTTCTCTTCTCTCTAGATGCCTTTCTGTTCTTTCCTCTAGTTTGATTCCCTTCTGTTTTGTCCTCTCTCTGGATGCCCTTCTGTCTTCTCACCTCTCTGGATGCCCTTCTGTACTCTCCTATCTCTGGATGCCCTTCTGTTTTCTATCTCTGGATGCCCTTCTTTTATCTCCTCTGTCTATATGTTCTTCTGTCTTCTCTTTTATCTTGTTGGCTTTCTGTTCTCTTCTCTCTCTGAATACCCTTCTCTTTTCTCTTCTCTCAGGATGCTCTTCTGTCTTATCCTCTCTCTCTGGATGTCCTTCTCTTCTCTCCTCTCTCAGGATTCCAGACTCTTCTCTACTTTCTCTGTATGCCCTTCTGTACTCTCCTCTCTCTGGATGCCCTTCTGTCTTCTCTTTTATCTTGATGGCCTTCTGTTTTCTCCTCTCTCTGGATGCCCTTCTGTCCTCTCATTTTTCTTGATACTTGTTGGGAAAAAAGGCTGGAGATCCCAGGGTTTTTCCCTCTATGCTGTGGGTAGTCATCTGGGAACACTCTGGGTTCCTCCAGCTGGAAGTTGGGCCCAGCTGCTCATTATCTAAAAGTCTCTCTGATCCTCACGGTTCTTCATAGAGGCACAGCCCCAACACATGAGGAAGCTTTTGGGTTTCCAAAACTGGTTTATTCACATGGCGGATCTGTGAATAGATCTGGATGCATACCCCCATAAACCCACATGGAAGTAGTCTGGAATCCAGGAGCTCGGGGAGATAATGTGTCATCCCTGACAGGCAATGTCCTGTTGGGTCCCCTGGCTATCTCAAACCCAGAGCTCTATCAAGGGGGCCTAGGAACAGAGCTGAACATCCTACCATCTCTTAAAGGTTCTCTGGGGTTCAAAGCTCGTTCAACCAGGCTATGTCCAAACCATGTCTTCTGGGCCCAACATCTCACTGTTTTTTAGTGAAAATTTTGGATAAGGTGGTCAAAATAAAACACTATGAAGGCCATAGGGTGTGGCACAATTAAGACAAAGGGTGAGGGGAGCTGGGAATGGGGGTTAGGAAGGCAATGGATAATTGAAACAACTGAACACAGGTGGTACAGTTTGAGGGTAATAACATCTGATTAATCTAAATAGTCATTATGTTTTCCTCACTAACATGTAACTTTAGCTATGTGACTTTGGCAAAAGAGTTTATTTGTAGCTGGAAGGTCTGGATATGTCTTCTGTAGTGAGTGTCTCTGGGTTCTAGCGTGCATCTCTGGAGCCTGGTGTGGGTTTCTGGATCTCAGCATGTTTTGGGGTCTTCAGTCAGATGAGATGGCTGGAAGAAGGCAGCCTGGCAGGTTCCAGGAGGTGGTGCTGTCACTGGATCTCAGCGTGTCTCTGGAGTCTGCAGTCAGATGAGGTGGCTGGAGAAAGCAGCTTGGCATCTCAGGCAGGTTCCATAGGATGGCTGGACTCTGTTGGATCTGTGGGTATACCTGTAGGATAATCACAGTAGGGAAGCAGCATCTCTGGCAGGGAGATGTCTGTAGGCTGGATACTGAGCATTAAATTGCTTGGGAACAAGCACCTTATGGCCTGTCGTTAAGATCCTGGAAAAGCAAAGGTGTTTGAGGAAAGTTTAGTCCTGGAAGATATCTTTGAGTCTGTTTTTGGGTAGCTGAGGGAGAAAAACAATGTTAATTTTGTATCTGGGATTGGCAGCCACAGTTTGCCTGTAAAAGAAATTAGTTGTTAATTAAGACTCAAGAAATGGTGATCAGCACGTTGACTTAAACTGTGGAAGGAAATTAGATGGCTTTTAAACCTTGAAGAAATTATAAAGGTTGAAAAAAATAATGTTGGACATATGTCACGAATATTAGAGAGAAAAGGCAGCATTAAAATAAAAAATAACAAAAATTTTGGTTGAAAAACACAAGCATTGTTGCTCTAGGTGTTCCTGTTAGAAAGAAAAGGAATTTTTTTTGGTTGGAAAACAGGAACGTTTGTTGCAGGCCCTCCTGTTGGGGAGAAGCAGCATGGCGGGTTTAGAAGCAGTGGGGAGGGGCCTTGCTCTGCCATGTGGCGTCTGGGTGTTCTGGCAGAGAGGACCTGTATTCCACCTTTCTTTTTCTTAGAAAATTTAAATGTAGAGAAGGATCAAAAGGCTAACTTGAAGAAAGTTTATAGGGAGAGACACAGAGGCTTGATAGGAGAGCTAAGAGTCAGAGAGTGAAAGGCTATACGAATCTCTCACCTAAGGAAGGGGTCTTAGGAGGGTCACAGTAGGCACTGTGACTTGAAAGACAGCTGTTGTCTGTGAAAGAGCCCTCTCTGTGGAGCTGGGGGATGGGCAAAGTGGAGGCTAGGGGGTGGCTGCCATCTTGCCCTTGAGCTTGAAAGCATGTGGAGAGGGATAGACAGACAGAGAGAAAGAGGAGGAGTTAGAGAAGTTGACCAGGAACACATTGAGAAAGAGTGGGGCCTAGTCTTTTGAACTAGGCAGGAGCTAGTGGTAGCTAAAAATTAGAAGAAGCTAACAAGGAACACGTGGAGAAAGAGAGGGGGGAGACAGAAAGAAGCCTTCATAGTCTTGTGAACTAGGCTGGGGATTACTCACTGTCCTAGAGTTTTGCAAAGAGGTTTTCTGTGGACAACAACTGGGGGGAACACTCTTGGAGCTGGCCCTTTCTGTGTCCTCTACCACCTATAGGGAATGATATGGGCTCGTGCGTGGGCGAGTGGGTCCCCTGCGGAACCTCGGGTGGTAGGTTGGATTCCGATGGACCAGGAGTTGTGTTCCCTCAGGGACTCCATCTTTCATCTGTCTAATCTCACCAGCATTATGGGGAAGTCCACAGCACCTGCCATATCGGCGCTGATCAGCAGCATAGTGGCTCCCTTCTACTGGAACTCCATCTGGGCCAGTCACATTTGTTGCTTTAGGACCCCCTTTTCTTGCAACCACATCAAACTCTACAATTTCTCCCTTCCCCATACTATGCAGATACTTGCGTGGATTATTGTTCTTGATGGCAGTCTGGTGAACAAAGCATCTTCTTTGGTGTCATTTCGATTTATAAATCCATATCTGTTTCTGACATTGAACCATTTGACAGTGCCAAGGACTTTGGTGGCAAAAACCTTTTTCTCTGTGTCCCTGCTGCCTGTGGGCGCCCGGGCCTGGGGCACACCGCTGGCCGCAGGGCTCTTAGGTGCTGGGTCTGGGGGTGCCACAGATGTCAGGTGTTGGCCACAACCTGTAGGATTGTAGTGCCACTGGTGGTGGCCCTTCCAGCCTCACTCTTGTAGCTTGTAAGTGTTCACAGTCTCGATGTGTCTCCCAGCCCCAGGGATGGCAGGTTGTAGGGCATTCATCCTTCCAATGTCTTGTCTCCCCACTTTTGAGGCAGATTTTTCTGTTTTTATTGCTGCCACAAATGCCTGAGCTATGGATGCAACCTGATTTGATGAGGTTCCTATTTCTCTGGTTGCTACAATCCACCTATCATCATGCTCCTCCCGGAGACCCTGGCAAGCTAGCCTAGACTCAGAAGTCATGTGTTCCTAAATAATGGTTTTAAGAAGAAGGTCTCTAGCTGTGGGGTTGCAGATTTTTCTTTCTAAGCTCATTTTAGTTCTGAGGATAAAATCAGATAGGGATTCTACAGGCTTCTGATGAAGGGAGAGCAGTGAGTGGGCAGGGTCTTGTGACCCTGAAGGTGGAGTAAGCCTATGCCAGGTTTGAATGGCACAGAGGCGGACCTGGTCATAGTAGCCTGCTGGCTGACTTGCCTGTTGTGCCCCAGTAAAGAAATCTTCCTGGCCAAACAGTTCTTTAAAACCCCATGGAGTGTCATCTTACCTTCCCTGGTTTTGCCTGACTTGCTGAGGACACTCATCACGATAGTAGGCCTCCAATTCTAGAAACATTGGATCAGGAAGGGCAGAACGGCAAATATCTCTCCGATCTTGGGGGGTGTTTAAGTTGACAATATGGCTCTGTAGGAGGGATTATGTCCACGGTGTGTGAATGCCATCTTCCTTCACTGCCTGCCTGAGTTCTTTTAGGTCAGAGGCTTGGACTGGGTACCAGTTAAGTGCTTTAGCTCGAGTGGGGTGGATATTAACTTGGAATGTTCGAGCAGTTTGGGTTTTACCTACGGATTTTGAAGGACTGCTACTTTTGTGGCTAAGAGGAGGGGGAGGGGACTTATGTCTCTTTGGTTGGGAGGTAAGAGGGGAGGCAGGGGAAAGCTCTTTTGGTATTTTAATGGAGCCTTGCCTTTGGATGGGGGAGGGAGGGACAGGAGGAGCACATGGTTTCATTTCCTCCAAGGCATAAGGGGGGAGGGGTGGGTATATGAATTTTATCTCTCTTATTAGTTGGGTAAGGGCCTCGATGTCTGAAACAATGTGATTTTTGGGACCTTGATCTTTGGGTTCATTTGACTGAGGGGCCCTAGGAGTTGTGTTGTTTTCAGTCTGTCCTATTTTCGATGGTCCTATACATTGCCGAATTACAGCTAAGATTGGCAAAAACTCACAAGGGTTTTTTTTATCTCTGTTTTTGATAAGGGAAGCTACTTTGCTCCAAGAGTCTGGACTGTAAATATTATCCTCTGCAATGCATGGTGCTATCTGAAGAACTTCCTCCCAAAACAAGGAGGCTTGCTTTTTTCCTATTCTTATCCCATGGGTCTTTAGTAGGGAATATATTTGCTTGGCCTGAGGTGAACATTTACATGAGGTGGAGTTTCCCATGATAGAAAAATAGGAGAAATGCCTTATCCAATGGTAACGTTCCCTTGGCCTATTGGCTTTGGGGGATTCCACAATGGTCCAAGAGTGCCAAGCCTTCCCGCAGATTTAAGAACTGGCAGCCACCCTTATGGCTTTTAAATGGCTGCTGCATTACCAGTTTTCTTTTTGTTTTAAAGAGAGTCTAGATAGAGAGTCTTTGCCAATGCCCATTGTGGGCTGTCAGGATTTAAGCAGAGGCCAGTGAAGCCTTGAACCAACACCAGAGTGGCTCTGGCCAGGAGGTAGCAAAAGCTCCTTTGGCTTACTTAAATCCACATGATGGCTTCCAACTGAAACACAGGAGGAAAAAACAGATTGCTTGTTTCAAGAATTGGGTGGCTTACCTTTCCCGAGTTATCAGTGGCTGCGTGGCTATGTGGCTTCCAAGGCCCCACGTTGGGTGACAGATGTTGGGAAAAAAGGCTGGGGATCCCAGAGATTTTCCTGCCATGCTGTGGGTAGTCAGCTGGGAACACTCTGGGTTCCTCCAGCTGGAAGTTGGGCCCGGCTGCTCATTATCTAAAAGCCTCTCTCTGGCTCCTCACAGTTCCTCATAGCAGTGCAGCCCCAACACATGAGGAAGCCCTTGGTTTTCCAAATCTGGTTTATTCACATGGCGGATCTGTGAATGGATCTGGATGCATAACCCCATAAACCCAGGATCAACCTGAGTTTAAAAGGGGAGGGGAGAAGGGGGAGGGGCTCGGGAGGAATGTTTAATGGCTCCACCTCTGGCCTTCAGGTACCTTATTAGTATGTAAATCTCTCTAGGGCCTGTTCACACCCTCCACCTGTGTATGTGACTGAAGGGTGAAGGTGGAATGGAGATTAGACCTTGTGTTAGGCCCAACAGATACTCTTCTGTTCTCTCCTCTCTCTTGATGACCTTCTGTTCTCTCCTCTCTCTGGATTGTCTTCTGTTCTTTAAACTCTCTCAATTTCCTTCAGTTTTCTCCTCTCTCATGTAGCCCTCCTGTCCTCTCCTTTCTCTCTGCTTGCCCTTAACTTCTCTCCTCTCTCCGGATGCCCTACTGTTCTCTACAGTTTCTGGGTGCCCTTCTATCCTCTCCTCTCTTTGGATGGTCTTTTGTCCTCTCCTCTCTCTGGATGAACTTCTGTCTTCAACTCTCTCTGTATGCCCTTCTGTCCTCTCCTCTCTCTGGATGCCCTTCTGTTCTCTCCTGTCTCTGGATGCCCTTTGTTCTTCTCCTGTCTCTGGATGCCCTTCTGTCTTCTCCTATCTCCAGATGCCTTTTTTTTCTCTCATATCTCTGGATGCCCATCTGTCTTCTCCTCTCTCTGGATGCCTTTCTGTTTTCTCCTTTCCATGGATGCCCTACTGATCTCTCCTCTCTCTGTATGACCTTCAGTATTCACCTCACTCTGAATGCCCATCTGTCTCCTCTTCTCTCTAGATGCCATTCTGTTTTTTCCTCTAGTTTGATGCCCTTCTGTTTTGTCCTCTCTCTGGATGCCCTTCTGTCTTCTCACCTCTCTGGATGCCATTCTGTACTCTCCTGTCTCTGGATGCCCTTCTGTTTTCTATCTCTGGATGCCCTACTTTTATCTCCTCTGTCTGCATGTTCTTCTGTCTTCTCTTTTATCTTGATGGCCTTCTGTTCTCTCCTCTCTATGGATACCCTTCTGTCTTCTCTTTTATATTAATGGCCTTCTGTTCTCTCCTCTTTCTGGATACCCTTCTCTTTTCTCTTCTCTCAGGATGTTCTTCTGTCTTATCCTCTCGCTCTGGATGCCATTCTGTTCTCTCCTCTCTCCAGATGCCATACTCTTCTCTACTTTCTCCTTATTCCCTTCTGTACTCTGCTGTCTCTGGATGTCCTTCTGTTTTCTCTTTTATCTTGATGGCCTTCTGTAGTCTACTCTCTCTGGATACACTTCTCTTTTCTCTTCTCACAGGATGCTCTTCTGTCTTATTCTCTGTCCTCTGGTTGCCCTTCTCTTCTCTCCTCTCTCCGGATTCCATACTCTACTCTACTCTCTCCGGATGCCCTTCTGTCCTCTCCTCTTTCTGGATTCCCTTTTTTACTCTCCTCGGTCTGGATGCCCTTCTGTTCTCTCTTCACTTCATATGCCATTCTGTCCTCTCATCTCTCTGGATGCCCTTCTGTTATCTCCTCTCTCTGGAAGCCCTTCTGTCTTCTCCTCTTTAAGGATGCACTTCTGTCCTCTCCTCTCTCTGGATGCCCTCCTGTTCTCTTTTATCTGGATGCTTTTCTGTTCTTTCCTCTCTCTGCATGCCTTCTGTCCTATTCTTTCTCTGGATTCCCTTCTGTTCTCTACTCTCTCTTGATCCCCTTCTGTCCGTTCCTCTCTCTGGATGCCGTTCTGTCCTCTCTAATCTCTGAATGCCCTTCTGTCCTCTCCTATCTCTAGATGCCCTTCTGTTCTCTCCTCTCTCCAGATGCCCATCTGTCTTCTTCTCTCTCTGGCTGCCCTTCTGTTTCGCATCTTTCTGGATGCCCTTCTGTACTCTCCTTTTTCTGGATACTCTTCTGTTCTCTCCTCTCTCTTGATGCCCTTCTGTTCTCTTCTCTCTCTGGATGGTCTTCTGTTCTCTCCTCCCTCTGGATTCCCTTCAGTTTTCTCCTCACTCAGGATGACCTCATGTCCTCTCCTCTCTCTCTGCTTGACCTTCCCTTCTTTCCTCTCTCCGGATGCGCTACTGTTCTCTACACTATCCGGGTGCCCTTCTCTCCTCTCCTCTCTCTGGATGCCCTTCTGTTTTCTCCTTTATATTGATTCCCTTCTGTTCTCTCCTCTCTCTGCATGCCCTTCGGTTTTCTTCTCTCCCAGGATGCTCTTTTGTCTTCTCTCTCTCTGGTTGCCCTTCTCATCTCTCTTCTTTCTGGATGCCATACTGTTCTCTACCCTCTCCAGATGCCCTTCTGTCCTCTTCTCTTTCTGGATTCCCTTCCTTACTCTCCTCTGTCTGGATGCCCTCCTGTTCTCTCCTCTCTCCAGATGCCATTCTGTTCTCTCCTCTCTCTGGATGCCCTTCTGTTATCTCCTCTCTCTGGGTGCCCTTCTGTCTTCTCCTCAGTAAGGATGCCCTTCTGTTCTCTCCTTTCTCTGGATAACCTTCTGTTCTCTCCTCTCTCTGGATGCCTTTCTCTCCTCTCCTCTCTCTGTATGACCTTCTGCCTTCTCCTCTCTCCAGATACCCTTCTGTCCTCTCCTCTCACTGGATGCCCTTCTGTACTCTCCTTTCTCTGTATGAACTTCTGTCTTGTCCTCTCTCTGGATGCCCTTTTGTCTTTTACTCTCTCTGGATGAACTTCTGTTTGCTTCTCTCTCTGGATGATTTTCTGTTCTCTCCTCTCTCTGTATGCCCTTCTGTCCTCTCCTCTCTCTGGATGCCCTTTTTTTCTCTCACCTATAAGAATGCCATACTGTTTTCTACTGTCTCCAGATGCCCTTCGGTAGTCTCCTCTTTTTGGATTCCCTTCCTTACTCTCCTCTGTCTGGATGCCCTTCTGTTTTCTCCTCTCTCCAGATGCAATTCTGTCCTCTCCTCTCTCTGGATGCCCTTCTGTTATCTCCTTTCTCTGTATGCCCTTCTTTCTTCTGCTCTCTCCGGATACCATTCTGTCCTCTCCAATCTCTTGATGCCCTTTTGTTCTCTCTTCTCTCTGGATGCTTTTCTGTTCTCTCCTCTCTCTGGATGCCCTTCTGTCCTCTATACTCTCAGGATGCCCTTCTGTCCTCTTCTCTCTCTGGATGCCCTTCTGTTCTTTTTTTGCTCAGGAACCCCATCTGTCTTCTCCTCTCTCTGCATGCCCTTCTGTTCTGTCCTCTCTCTGGATGCTCTTTTGTCCTCTCCTCTCTCTGGATACTTTTCATGTCTCTCCCCTCTCTGGATGCCCTTCTGTTCTCTCCTCTCTCAGGATGCCTTTCTGTTTTCTCCTCTCTCAGGATGCTCTTCTGTCTTCTCCTCTCTCTCTGAATGCCCTTCACTTCTCTCCGCTCTCCAGAAGCCATACTCTTCTCTACTCTCTCTGGATGCCCTGATGTCCTCTCCTCTTTCTGCATTCCCTTCGTTACTGTCCTCTGTCTGGAGGCCCTTCTGTTCTCTCCTCTCTATGGATGCCCTTTTGTCTTCTCCAATCTCTGGATGCCTTTCTGTTCTCTCCTCTCTGTGGATGCCATTCTGTCCTCTCCTCTTTCTGGATGCCTTTTTGTTATATCCTCTCTCTGGATGCCCTTATGTCTTCTCCTCTCTACTAATGCCCTTCTGTCCTCTCCTCTCTCTGGATGCACTTCTTTCCTTGCCTTTCTCTGTATGACCTTCTCTATTCTCCTCTCTCTGGATGCCCTTCTGTTCTCTCCTCTCCCTGAAAGCCCTTCTGTTTTCTTTTGTCTCAGGATTCTCTTCTGTCTTCTCCTCTCTCTCTAGATGCCCTTCACTTCTCTCCTCTCTCCAGATGCCATACTGTTCTCTGCTCTCTCTGGATGCCCTTATGTCCTGGCCCTTTCTGGATTCTCTCACTTATTCTCCTCTGTCTGGATGCCCTTCTGTTCTCTTTTCTCTATTACTACCTTTCTGAGCTCTCCTCTCTCTGTATGCCCTTCTGTCTTCTCCTCTCTACAGATGCCCTTCTGTCCTCTGCTCTCTCTGTATGCCCTTCTGTTCTCTTCTGTCTCTGGATGCCCTGCGATTTTTTTCTGTCTCTGGATGCTATTCTGTCTTCTACTCTCTTCAGATACCCTTTTGTTCTCTCATCTCTCCAGATGCCCATCAGTCTTCTCCACTCTCTGGACGCCTATCTGTCCTCACCTATCTCTGTATGACCTTCTGTTTTCTCCACTCTATGGATGTCATTCTGTTCTCTCCTTTCCCTGGATGTCTTTATGTTCTCTCCTCTCTCTGGATGCTCTTCTGTACTCTGCTTACTCTGTATGACCTTCTGTCTTCTCCTCTCTCTGGATGCCCTTCTGTTCTCTCCTCTAGCTGGATACCCTTCTGTTCTCTCTTCTGTAAGGATGCCCTTCTATTCACTCCTCTCACTGGATGCTCTTATGTCCTCTCCTCTCTCTGGATACTCTTCTGTTCTCTCCTCTCTCTGGATGCCCTTCTGTTCTCTCCTTTCTCTGGATGGTCTTCTGTCCTCTCCTCTCTCCGGTTGCCCTTTTGTTCTCTCATCTCTCCGGATGCTCATCTGTCTTCTCCTCTCTCTGGATGCCCTTCTGTTCTCTACTCACTCCGGATACCCTAGTGTCCTCTTCTCCCTCTGGATTCCCTTCTGTTTTCTATCTATGGATGCTCTTTTTTATCTCCTGTGTCTGCATGTTCTTCTGTATTCTCTTTTATCTTGATGGCTTTCTGTTCTCTTCTCTCTCTGGATACCATTCTCTTTTCTCTTCTCTCAGGATGCTATTCTGTCTTATCCTCTCTCTCTGGATGCCCTTCTCTTCTCTCTTCTCTCCAGATGCCATACTCTTCTCTACTTTCTCCGTATGCCCTTCTGTACTCTCCACTCTCTGGATGCCCTTCTGTCTTCTCTTTTATCTTGGTGGCCTTCTCTATTCTCCTCTCTCTTGATGCCCTTCTGTCCTCTCCTTTCTCTGGATACTCTTCTGTTCTCTCCTCTCTCTGGATGCCCTTCTGTTCTCTCCTCTCTCTGGATCGTCTTCTGTTCTCTCCTCTCTCTGGATGCCCTTCTGTTCTCTCCTCTCTCAGGATGCCCTCCTGTCCTCACCTCTCTCTCTGCTTGCCCTTCTCTTCTCTCCTCTGTCCGGATGGCCTACTGTTTTCTACACTCTCTGGGTGCCCTTCTCTCCTCTCCACACTTTGGATGGTCTTTTGTCCTCTCCTCTCTCTGGGTGACCTTCTGTCTTCTACTCTCTCTGGATGACCTTCTGTTCTCTCTTCTCTTGGGATTCCCTTCTGTTTTCTCCTCTCTGAGTATGGTCTTCTTTCCTCTCTTCTCTCTCTGGATGCCCTTCTGTTCTCTCCTCTCTCTGGATGCTTTCTTGTTCAATCTCTGTTTGTATGCCCTTCTGTCCTCTCCTCTCTCTGGATTCCCTTTTGTTCTCTCCTCTCTCTGGATTCCCTTCTGTCTTCTCCTCGCTCTGGATGCCCTTCTGTCCTCTCCTCTCTCTGGATGCCCTTCTGTTCTCTCCTGTCTCTGGATGCCCTTTGTTCTTCTCCTGTCTCTGGATGCCCTTCTGTCTTCTCCTATCTCCAGATGCCCTTTTTTCTCTCATATCACTGGATGCCCATCTGTTTTCTCCTCTCTCTGGATGCCTTTCTGTTTTCTCCTTTCCCTGGATGCCCTTCTGATCTCTCGTCTCTCTGGATGACCTTCAGTATTCTCCTCACTCCGGATGCCCTTCTGTCTCCTCTTCTCTCTAGATGCCCTTCTGTTCTTTCCTCTAGTTTGATGCCCTTCTGTTTTGTCCTCTCTCTGGATGCCCTTCTGTCTTCTCACCTCTCTGGATACCATTCTGTACTCTCCTATCTCTGGATGCCCTTTTGTTTTCTATCCCTGGATGCCCTTCTTTTATCCCCTCTATCTGCATGTTCTTCTGTCTTCTCTTTTATCTTGATGGCCTTCTTTTCTCTCCAATCTATGGATACCCTTCTGTCTTCTCTTTTATATTGATGGCCTTCTGTTCTCTCCTCTCTCTGGGTACCCTTCTCTTTCTCTTCTCTCAGGATGCTCTTCTGTCTTATACTCTCTCTCTCTGGATGCCCTTCTCTTCTCTTCTCTCTCTGGATGCCATACTCTTCTCTATTTTCTCCGTATGCCCTTCTGTACTTTCCTCTCTCTGGATGCCATTCTGTCTTCTTTTTTATCTGATGGCCTTCAGTTGTCTCCTCTCTCTGGATACCCTTCTCTCTTCTCTTCTCTCAGGATGTTCTTCTCTCTCTCTCTCTCTCTCTCTCTCTCTCTCTCTCTCTCTCTCTCTCTCTCTTTCTCTCTCTCTCTCTGGATACCCTTCTCTTCTCTCTTCTCTCCGGATTCCATACTCTTCTCTACTCTCTCCAGATGCCCTTCTGTCCTCTCTTCTTTCTGGATTCCCTTTCTTACTCTCCTCGGTCTGGATGCCCTTCTGTTCTCTCCTCACTACTCATGTCATTCTGTCCTCTCCTCACTCTGGATGCCCTTCTGTTATCTCCTCTCTCTGGAAGCCCTTCTGTCTTCTCCTCTTTAATGATGTGCTTCTGTCCTCTCCTCTCTCCGGATGCCCTTCTGTTCTCTCCTTTCTTTGGATGCTTTTCTGTTCTCTCATCTCTCTGCATGCCTTCGGTCCTATCCTTTCTCTGGATTCCCTTCTGTTCTCTCCTCTCTCTTGATGCCCTTTTGTCCAGTCCTCTTTCTGGATGCCGTTCTGTCCTCTCTTATCTCTGAATGCTCTTCTGTACACTCCTCTCTCTGGATGCCCTTCTGTTCTCTCATTTCTCTGGATGGTCTTCTGTTCTCTCCTCTCTCGGGATTCCCTTCAGTTTTCTCCTCTCTCCTGATGCCCTCCTGTTCTCTCCTCTCTCTCTGTATGGCCTTCTCTTCTCTTTTTTCTCCAGATGCCCTACTGTTCTCTACAATCTCCGGGTGCCCATCTGTGTTCTCCTCTCTCTGGATGCCCTTATGTCCTCTCCTCTCTCTGGATGAACCTTCTGTTACCTCCTTTCTCTGTATGTCCTTCTGTCTTCTGCTCTCTCCGGATACCCTTCTGTCCTCTCCAATCTCTTGATGCCCTTTTGTTCTCTCTTCTCTCTGGATGCTTTTCTGTTCTCTCCTCTCTATTGATGCCCTTATGTCCTCTACACTCTAAGGATGCCCTTCTGTCCTCTTCTCTCTCTGGATGCCCTTATTTTCTCTCCTCTCTCGGGATGCACATCTGTCTTCTCCTCTCTCTGCATGCCCTTCTGTTCTGTCCTCTCTCTGGATGCTCTTTTATCCTCTCCTGTCTCTGGATGCCCTTTTGTACTCTCCTCTCTCTGGATGCCCTTCTGTTCTCTCCTATCTCTGGATGCCCTTCTGTTTTCTCCTCTCTCAGGATGCTCTTCTGTCTTCTCCTCTCTCTCTGAATTCCCTTCTCTACTCTCCTCTCTCCAGAAGCCATACTGTTCTTTACTCTCTCTGGATGTCCTTATGTCCAGTCCTCTTTCTGCATTCCCTTCCTTACTCTCCTCTGTCTGGAGGCCCTTCTGTTCTCTCCTCTCTATGGATGCCCTTCTGTCTTCTCTTATCTCTGGATGCCCTTCTGTTCTCTCCTCTCTGCGGATGCCATTCTGTCCTCTCCTCTCTCTGGATGCTGTTCTGTTATCTCCTATCTATGGATGCCCTTATGTCTTCTCCTCTCTACTGATGCCCTTCTGTCCTCCCCTCTCTCTGGATGCCGATCTGTTATCTCCTATCTCTGGATGCCTTTATGTCTTTTCCTCTCTACTGATGCCCTTCTGTCCTCTCCTGTCTCTGGATGCACATCTATACTAGCCTTTCTCTGTATGACCTTCGGTATTCTCCTCTCTCTGGATGCCCTTCTGTTCTCTCCTCTCCCTGAAAGCCCTTGTGTTTTCTTTTGTCTCAGGATTCTCTTCTGCCTTCTCCTCTCTCTCTGGATGTCCTTCTCTTCTCTCCTCTCTCCAGATGCCATACTGTTCTCTGGATGCCCTTATGTCTTGTCCTCTTTCTGGATTTCCTCACTTATTCTCTGCTCTCTGGATGCCCTTCTGTTCTCTCGTCTGTCTAAATGCCCTTCTGTCCTCTCCTCTCTCTGGATGCCCTTCTGTTAACTCCTCTCTCTGGATGCCCTTCTGTATTCTTCTCTCTACGGATGCCCTTCTGTCCTCTGCTCTCTCTGTATGCCCTTCTGTTCTCTTCTGTCTCTGGATGCCCTTCGATCTTTTCCTCTCGCTGGATGCCCTTCTGTCTTCTACTCTCTCCAAATGCCCTTTTGTTCTCTCATCTCTCTGGATGCCCATCTGTCTTCTCCTCTCTCTGGATGCCTATCCTCACCTCTCTCTTTATGACCTTCTGTTTTCTCCACTCTCTGGATGCCATTCTGTTCTCTCCTTTCCCTGGATGCCGTTCTGTTCTCTACTGTCTCCGGATACCCTGCTGTCCTCTCCTCTCTCTGGGTGCCCTTCTGTACTCTGCTTTCTATGTATGTCATTCTGTCTTCTCTTCTCTCTGGATGCCCTTCTGTTATCTTCTCTCTCTGGATGGACTTCTGTCTTCCCCTCTTTAAGGATGCCCTTCTGTCCTCTCCTCTATCTGGATGCCCTTCTGTTTTCTCCTCTCTCTGGATGCTTTTCTGTTCTCTCCTCTCTCTGCAAGCCTTTGGTCCTATCCTTTCTCTGGATTCCCTTCTATTCTCTCCTCTCTCTTGATGCCCTTCTGTCCGGTTCTCTCTCTGGATGCCGTTCTGTCCTCTCTTATCTCTGAATGCCCTTCTGTACACTCCTCTCTCTGGATGCCCTTCTGTTCTCTCCTCTCTCCAGATGCCCATCAGTCTTCTTCTTTCTCTGGATGCCCTTGTATACTCTGCTTTCTCTCTATGACCTTCTGTCTTCTCCTCTCTCTGGATGCCCTTCTGTTCTCTCCTCTAGCTGGATGCCCTTCTGTTCTCTCTTCTCTAAGGATGCCCTTCTATTCATTCCTCTCACTGGATGCTCTTATATTCTCTCCTTTCTCTGGATAATCTTCTGTCCTCTCCTCTCTCTGGATGCCCTTCCGTCTTCTCCTCTCTGGATGCCCTTTTGTTCTCTCCACTTTCCTGATGCCCTTCTGTTCGCTCTTCTTTCGACATGCCCTTATGTCTTCTAATCTATCTCTATGCCATTCTGCCTTATCCATACTCTGGATGCCCTTCTCTTCTCTCCTCTCTCCGGGTGTCCTTCTGTTCTCTCCTCTCTCTTGATGTCCTTCTGTCCGGTCCTCTCTCTGGATGCCATTCTGTCATCTCTTATCTCTGAATGGCCTTCTGTACACTCCTCTCCCTGGATGCCCTTCTGTTCTCTCTTCTCTCCAGATGCCCATCTGCCTTCTCTCTCTGGATGCTCTTCTGTTCTCTCCTTTCTCTGTATGCCCTTCTGTCAACTCCATGCTCAGGATGCTTTTCTATCCTCTATTTCACAGGATGACCTTCTTTGCTCTCCTTTCTCTGCATGCCCTTCTGTTCTCTAATCTCTCTGGATGCCCTTCTGTCCTCTCTTCCATCAAGATGCCATTCTGTCCTCTCCTCTCTGGATTCCCTTGTGTTATCTCCTCTCTCCAGATGCCCTTCTGTCCTTTCCTCTCTCTGGATGACTTTCTGTCATCTCCTCTCTCTGTATGCCATTCTGTCTTCTCCTCTCTGTATTCCCTTCTGTTCTCTCCTCTCTCCGGATGCCCTTCTGTCCTCTCCTCTATACGGATGCCATCTGTCCTCTCCATTCTCTGGATGAACTTCTGTCCTCTCATCTCTCTGGATGCCATTCTGTCCTCTCTTCTATCAGAATGCCATTCTGTCCTCTCCTCTCAATGAATGACCTTCTGTTCTCTCCTCTCTCAGGATAACCTTCTGTTCTCTCCTCTCTCTGGATGCCCTTCTGTCTTCTCCTCTCTCTGGTTGCCCTTCTGTTCTCTCCTCTCTCTAGATGACCGTGTGTTTTCTAGTCTATCCGGATGCCCTTCTGTCCACTCCTCTCTCTGGATGCTCTTCTGTACTCTATTCTGTTTGGATGCCCTTTTTTCTCTCCTCTCTATGGATGCCCTTTTGGCTTCTCTTCTCTCAGATGCCCTTCTGTTCTCTCCTCTCTCCGGATGCCATTCTGTCCTCTCCTCTCTCTTGATGCCCTTCTGTTATCTCATATCTCCGGATGCCCTTCTCTCTTCTTTCTCCAGATGCCATTGGGTCCAATCCACTCTCTTGATGCGCTTCTGCTCTCTCCTCTCTCTGGATGCTTTTCTGTTCTCTACTCTCTCTGTATGTCCTTCTATCCTCTCCTCTCTCTGGATGCCCTTCTGTCCTCTTCTTACTCTAGATAATCTTCTCTTTTCTCCTCTCTCTTGATGCCATTCTGTTCTCTTGTCTCTCTGCATGGTCTTCTGTTCTCTCCTCTCTTAGGATTCCCTTCAGTTTTCTCCTCTCTCAGGATGCCCTCCTGTTCTCTCCTCTCTCTCTGTATGGTCTTCTCTTCTCTCCTTTCTCTGGATGCCCTACTGTTCTCTACAGTCTCCGGGTGCCCATCTGTCTTCTCCTCTCTCTGGATGCCATTATGTCCTCTCCTCTCTCTTTATGACCTTCTGTCTACTCCTCTTTCTGGATGCCCTTCTGTTATCTCCTGTCTGTTGATGCCCTTCGGTCTTCTCCTCTCTCTGTATGCCCTTCTGTCTTCTCCTCTCTCCGGATGACTTTTTGTTATCCTATCTCTCTGGATGCCCTTCTGTCTCTTCTCTTTTCTCTGGATGCCTTTTTGTCCTCTCCTCTTTCTGTATGACCTTCTGTCTTCTACTCTCTGGATGCCCTTTTTTCTCTCCTCTGTCTGCATGTTCTTTTTTCTTCTACTTGCTCTGGATGCCCTTCTGTCTTCTCCTTTAACATTATGCCCTTCTGTTCTTTCCTTTCTCTGGATGCCCTTCTGTTTTCTCCACTCTCAGGATGCTCTTCTCTCTTCTCCTCTTTCCCTGGATGCCCTTCTTTTTTCTCCTCTCTAAGGATGCCATATTGTTTTCTACTCTCTCCGGATGCCCTTTGGTCCTCTCATCTTTCTGAATTCCCTTCCTTACCCTCCTCTGTCTAGATGCCCTTCTGTTTTCTCCTCTCTCTGTATGCCATCCTATCTTCTCCTCTCTCTGGATACCCTTCTGTCCTCTCCACTCTCTTGATGCCCTTTTGTTCTCTCTACTCTCTGGATGATTTTCTGTTCTCTTCTCTCCCTGGAGGCCCTTCTGTCCTCTCCACTTGCAGGATGCTTTTCTTTCCTCTATCTCCCTGGATGACCTGTTCTCTCCTCTCTCTGCATGCCCTTCTGTTCTCTCCTCTCTCCGGATGCACTTCTGTCTTCTCTTCTATCAAGATGCCATTCTGTCCTCTCCTCTCTGGATTCCCTTTTGTTATCTCCTCTCTCCAGAAGCCATTCTGTCCTCTCCTCTCTCTGGATGACTTTCTGTCATCTCCTCTCTCTGAATGCTCTTCGGTCTTCTCCTCTCTGTATCCCCTTCTGTTCTCTCCTCTCTCTTGATGCCCTTCTGTTCTCTCCTCTCTCTGGATGCCCTTCTGTCCTCTCCTCTCTCTGGATGCCATTCTGTCCTCTTTTCTGTCAGGATGCCATTCTTTCCTCTCCTCTCAATGAATGACCTTCTGTTCTCTCCTCTCTCAGGATACCCTTTTTTCCTCTTCTCTCTCAGGATGCCTTTCTGTTCTCTCCTCTCTCGGGATGCCCTTCTGTTCTCTCCTCTCAATGAATGACCTTCTGTTCTCTCCTCGCTCAGGATACCATTTATCCTCTTCTCTCTCTGGATGCCCTTATGTTCTCTCCTATCTTGGGATGCCCACCTGTCTTCTCCTCTCTCTTGATACACTTCTGGACTGTCCTCTCTCTGGATGCACTTATTTCCTCTCCTCTCTCTGGATACTCTTCTGTTCTCTCCTATCTCTGGATGCCCTTCTGTCTTCTCCTTTTTCTGGTTGTCCTTCTGTTCTCTCCTCTCTCTAGATGACCGTCTGTTTCCTAGTCTCACTGGATGCCCTTCTGTCCTCTCCTCTCTCTGGATGCTCTTCTGTAGTCTGCTCTGTCTGGATGCCCTTTTTCTCTCCTCTCTATGGATGTCCTTTTGGCTTCTCTTCTCTCAGATGCCCTTCTGTTCTCTCCTCTCTTCGGATGCCATTCTGTCCTCTCCTCTCTCTTGATGCCCTTTTGTTATCTCATACCTCTGGATGCCCTTCTCTCTTCTTTCTCCAGATGCCATTCTGTCCAATTCTCTCTAGTGACGCCCTTCTGCTCTCTCCTCTATCTGGATGCTCTTCTGTTCTCTCCTCTCTCTGGATGCCCTTCTGACCTCTCCTTTCTCTGGATACTTTTCTGTTCTCTCCTCTTTCTTCGTCCCATTCTGTTCTCTCGTCTCTCTGGATGGTCTTCTATTCTCTACTCTCTCGTGATTCCCTTCACTTTTCTCCTCTCTGAGGATGCCCTTCTGTCCTCTCCTCTCTCGATGCCCTTCAGTTCTCTCCTTTCTCCAGATGCCCATCTGTCCTCTCCTCCCTCTGGATGCCATTATATCCTCTCCTCCCTCTGTATGACCTTCTGTCTACTCCTCTCTCTGGATGCCCTTCTATTATCTCCTGTCTCTGGATGCCCTTCTGTCTTCTCCTCTCTCTGGATGCCTTTCTGTCTTCTCCTCTCTCCAGATGCCCTTTTGTTCTCCCATCTCTTAGAATGCTCATCTGTCTTCTCCTTTCTCTGGATGCCTTTCTGTCCTCTCCTCTCTCTGTATGACCTTCTCTCTTCTCCTCTCTGGATGCCCTTCTTTTCTCTCCTCTGTCTGCATGTTCTTTTTGTCTTCTACTTGCTCCGGATTCCCTTCTGTCTTCTCCTTTAACTTTGTACCCTTCTATTCTTTTTTTTTTCTCTGGATGCCCTTCTGTTCTCTCCTCTCTCTGGATGCCCTTCAGTTTTCTCCTCACTCTGGATACCCTCCTGTCTTCTCCTCTCTCTAGATACCCTTCTGTTCACTCCTCTCTCTGGATGCCCTTATTAACTCTCCTCTCTCCGGATGCCATTCTGTCATCTCCTTTCTCTTGGATGCCCTTCTGTTATATCTTGTCACTGGATGCCCTTCTGTCTTCTCTCTCCGGATGCCCTTTTGTTCTCTCCTCTCTCTGGATGCCCTTGCTTTCTCTCCTCTCTCTGGATGGTTTTCTGTTCTCTCATCTCTCTGGATGCCTTTCTGTCTTCTCCTCTCTCTGGATTCCCTTCTGTTTCTCCTCTCTCTGGATGCCCTTCGCTCTTCTTCTCTCTCCAGTTGCCCTTCTGTCTTCCCCTCTCTCTGGATGTCCTTCTGTTCTCTCCTCTCTCTGATGCTTTTCTGTCCTCTACTCTCTCTGGATTCCCTTCTGTTTCTTCTCTCTCTGGATGCCATTCGATCTTCTCCTTTCTCCAGATGCCCTTCTGTCTTCCTGTCTCTCAGGATGCACTTCTGTCCTCTACTCTCTCTGGATGCCCTACTGTTCTATCCTTTCTCTGGATGTCCATTTGTATTCTCCTCTCATTGCATGCCCTTCTGCCTCTCCTCTCTCTGGATGTCCTTCTGTTCTCTCCTCTCTCTGATGCATTTCTGTCCTCTACTCTCTCTGGATTCCCTACTGTTTCTCCTCTCTCTGGATGCCATTCTATCTTCTTCTCTCTCTAGATGCCCTTCTGTCTTCAAGTCTCTCAGGATGCACTTCTTTCCTCTACTCTCTCTGGATCCCCTACTGTTCTATCCTTTCTCTGGATGTCCATTTGTATTCTCCTCTCACTGCATGCCCTTCTGCCTCTCCTCTCTCTGGATGCTATTCTGTTCTCTGTTCTCCCTGAAAGCCCTTCTGTTGTATCCTCTCTTCTGATGCCATTCTGTCCTTTCCACTCTCAGGATGCCCGTCTGTTCTCTTTTCCCTATGGATGCTCATCTGCCTTCTCATCTCTCTAGATGCCCTTCTTTTGTCTTTTCTCTACAGATGCCATTCTGTCCTCTCCTTTCTGGATGCCCTTCTGTATTCTCCTCTCTCCGGATGCCCTTCTGTGTTCTTCTCTCTATGCATGCCCTTCTGTTCTCTCCTCCCTCTGGATGCCCTATGGTCTTTTCCTCTCTCTGGATGCCCTTCTGTTTTCTCAACTCACAAGATGCCCATCTGTTTTTTCTTTTCTCTAGATGTCCTTCTGTGCTCTCCTCTCTGTGGATGGTTTTCTGTCTACTCCTCTCTCTGGATGCCCTTCTCTACTCTCCTCTCTTTGGATGCCCTTCTGTCCGCTCCTCTCTCTGGATGCCCTTCTATTCTCTCCTCTCTCTGGATGCTCTTCTGTTCTCTCCTCGTTCCAGATGCGCTTCTGTCCACTCCTCTCTCTGGTTGCCCTTGAGTCTTCTTCCCTCTCCAAATTACCTTCTGTTTTTTCCTCTATCTGGATGCCCTTCTGTTCTCCCCTCTCTCTAGATGCCCTTCTGTTCTCTCCTCATTCTGGATTCCATTTTGTTCTTTCTTCTCTCTGGATGGCCTTCTATTTTCTCCTCTCTCTGGATGCCCTTCTGTTGTCTCCTCACTCCAGATGCCCTTCTGTCCTCACCTATATCTGGATGCAATTCTGTCATCTCCTCTCTCTGGATGGCTTTCTGTTCTATCCTCTCTCTGGATGCCCTTCCGTTTTCTCCTCTCTCTGGATACCCTTCTTTTTCTCCTGTCTCTGGATGCCCTTCTGTTCTCTCCTCTCTCCTGATGCCCTTCTGTCCTCTCCTCTATCTGGATGCATTTCTGTCATCTCCTCTCTCTGAATGCCCTTCTGTTCTCTCTTCTCTCCTGATGCCCTTCTGTCCACTCTTCTCTCTGGATGCCCTTCTGTTTTCTTCTCTCTCTGGATGCCTTTCTGTCCTCTCCTCTCTCTGGTAGATTTTCTGTCCTCTCCTCTCTCCGGATGCCCTTCTGTTCTATCCTCTCTCTGTGTGCCCTCTGTCCTACCCTCTCTCTGGATGTTTTTCTGCCTTCTCCTCTCTCTAGATGCCCTTCTGTGCTCTCCTCTCTCTGGATTCTCTTCTGTTCTTTCTTCTCTCCAGATGGCCTTCTATTCTCTCATCTCTCTGGATGCCCTTTTGTTCTATCCTCTCTCCGGATGCCCTTCTGTCCTCACCTCTATCTGGATGCAATTCTGTCATTTCCTCTCTCTGGATGTCCTTCTGTTCTCTCCTCTCTCTGGATGCTCTTCTGTCTTCTCCTCTCTCTGGATGCCCTTCTGTCTTCTCCTCTCTCTGGATGCCCTTCAGCCATCTCCTCTCTCTGGGTGCCCTTCTGACTTGTCTTCTCTCTACATGCCCTTCTGTTCTCTCCTCTCTCAGGATGCCGTTCTTTCCTCTACTCTCTCTGGATGCCCTCGTGTTCTATCCTTTCTCCGGATATCCATTTGTATTCTCCTCTCACTGCATGCCCTTCTGTCCTGTCCTCTCTCTAGATGCCCTTCTGTTATCTACCCTCTTTGAATTCCCTTCTAACATCTCCTCTTTCTAGATGCCCTTCTGTCCTCTCTTCTCTCTGGATGCCCTTCTGTTCTCCCTTCTCCATGAATGCCCTTCTGTTCTCTCCTCTCTCCGGATGCCATTCTGTCCTTTCTACTCCCAGGATGTCCGTCTGTTCTCTTTTGTCTATGGATGCTCTTCTGTCTTCTCATCACTCTGGATGTCCTTCTGTTCTCTCCTCTCTACATATGCCATTCTGTCCTCTCCTTTCTTGATGCTCTTCTGTTATATCTTCTCTCTGGATGCCCTTCTGTCTTCTCCTCTCTCCGGATGCCCTTCTGTGTTCTTCTCTCTCTGGATGCCTTTTTGTTCTCACCTCTCTCCGGATGGCCTTTTATTCTCTCCTCCCTCTGGATGCCCTTCTGTTCTCTCCTCACTCCGGATGCCATTCTATTCCCTCCTGTCTCCTTTTGCTCTTCTATTCTCTCCTAGTTTCAGATGCCCTGCTGTCCTATCCTCTCTCTGGTTGCCCTTCAGTCTTCTTCCCTCTCTGAATTACCTTCTGTTTTTTCCTCTATCTGAATGCCTTTTTGTCCTCTTCTCTCTGTAGATGCCCTTCTGTACTCTCCTCTCTCTAGATTCCCTTCTGTTCTTTCCTCTCTCCCGATGGCCTTCTATTCTCTCCTCTCTCTGGATGAAATTCTGTTTTCTCCTCTCTCCGGATACCCTCCTGTACTCTCCTCTATCTGGATGCAATTCTGTCATCTCTCTCTGGATGCCCTTGTGTTCTCTCCTCTCTCCAGATGCCCTTGTGTCTTCTCCTCTCTCTGGATGCCCTTCTGTCTTCTCCTATCACTCGATGTCCATCTGTTCTCTCTTCTCTCTGGATACCCTTGTGTCCTCTCCTCTCTCTGGTTGCCCTTCTGCCTTCTCCTATCTCTCGATGTCCATCTGTTCTCTCATCTTTCTGGATGCCCTTGTGTCCTCTCCTCCCTCTGGATTCTATTCTGTCTTCTCTCTCCGGATGTCCTTCTGTCTTCTCCTCTCACTGGATGCCCTTCTGTCTTCTCCTGTCTTTGGATGCCCTTCTGTTCTCTCTCGTTTCTGGATTCCCTTCTGTCCTCTCCTCTCTCTTGATGCCCTTTTTTCTCTTTTCTCTATGGATACCTTTCTGTCCAATCCTCTCTCTGGATGCCCTTCTGTCTTCCTCTCTCTCTCTGGATGCATTTCTGTCCTCTCCTCCCTCTGGATGCCCTTCTGTCTTCTCCTCTCTGGATGCCATTTTTTCTCTCCACTTTCCTGATGCCCTTCTTTTCACTATTCTCTCCACATGCCCTTATGTCTTCTAATTTATCTGTATGCCATTCTGCCTTATCCATACACTGAATTCCCTTCTCTTCTCTCCTCTCTCCAGATGTCCTTCTGTTCTCTCCTCTCTCTTGATGCCCTTCTGTCCAGTCCTCTCTCTGGATGCCATTCTGTCCTCTCTTTTCTCTGAATGCCCTTCTGTACACTCCTCTCCCTGGATGCCCTTATGTTCTCTCTTCTCTCCGGATGCCCATCTGTCTTCTTCTCTCTCTGGATGCTCTTCTGTTCTCTTCTCTCTCTGTATGCCCTTCTGTCCTCTCCAATCTCAGGATGCTTTTCTGTCCTCTGTCTCCCTGGATGACCTTATGTGCTCTCCTCTCTCTGCATGCCCTTCTGTTCTCTCCTCTCTCTGGATGCCCTTCTGTCCTCTATTCTATCAGGATGCCATTCTGTCCTCTCCTCTCAATGAATGACCTTCTGTTCTCTCCTCTCTCAGGATACCCTTCTGTTCTCTCCTCTCTCTGGATGCCCTTCTGTCTTCTCCTCTCTCTAGATGACCGTGTGTTTTCTACTCTATCCGGATTCCCTTCTGTCCTCTTCTCTCTCTGGATGCTCTTCTGTACTCTCTTCTGTTTGGATGCCCTTTTTTTCTCTCCTCTCTATGGATGCCCTTTGGCTTCTCTTCTCTCAGATGCCCTTCTGTTCTCTCCTTTCTCTGGATGCCATTCTGTCCTCTCCTCTCTCTTGATGCCCTTCTGTTATCTCATATCTCTGGATGCCCTTCTCTCTTCTTTCTCCAGATGCCATTCGGTCCAATCCTCTCTCTTGATGCCCTTCTGCTCTCTCCTCTCTCTGGATGCTTTTCTGTTCCCTACTCTCTCTGGATGCCTTTCTGTCCTCTCCTTTCTCAGGATAGTCTTCTGTTCTCTCCTCTCTCTTGATGCCATTCTATTCTCTCGTCTCTCTGGATGGTCTTCTGTTCTCTCTTCTCTCGGGATTCGCTTCAGTTTTCTCCTCTCTCAGGATCCCCTCCTGTCCTCTCCTCTCTCTCTGTATGGCCTTCTCTTCTCTCCTTTCTCTGGATGCCCTACTGTTCTCTACAGTCTCCGTGTTCCCATCTGTCTTCTCCTCTCTCTGGATGCTGTTATGTCCTCTGCTCTCTCTTTATGACCTTCTGTCTACTCCTCTCTCTGGATGCCCTTCTGTTATCTCCTGTCGATGCCCTTCCGTCTTCTCCTCTCTCTGTATGCCCTTCTGTCTTCTCCTCTCTCCGGATGCCCTTTTGTTATCCCATCTGTCTGGATGCCTATCTGTCTTCTCCTTTCTCTGCATACCTTTCTGTCCTCTCCTCTTTCTGTATGACCTTCTGTCTTCCCCTCGCTGGATGCCCTTCTATTCTTTCCTCTGTCTGTATGTTCTTTTTTCTTCTACTCTCTCTGGATACCCTCCTGTCTTCTCTTTTAACGTTCTGCCCTTCTTATCTTTCCTTTCTCTGGATGCCCTTCTGTTTTCTCCATTCTCAGGATGCTCTTCTCTCTTCTTCTCTTTCCCTGGATGCCCTTCTTTTTTCTCCTCTCTCAGGATGCCATACTGTTTTCTACTCTGTCCGGATGCTCTTCGGTCATCTCATCTTTCTGAATTCCCTTCCTTACTCTCCTCTGTCTGGACGCCCTTCTGTTTTCTCCTCTCTGTATGCTATCCTATCTTCTCCTCCCTCTGGATACACTTCTGTCCTCTCCACACTCTTGATGCTTTTTTGTTCTCTTTCTACTCTTTTTTCTACTCTCTGGATGGTTTTCTGTTCTCTCCTCTCTCTGGAGGCCCTTCTGTCCTCTCCACTCTCAGGATGCTTTTCTGTCCTCTATCTCCCTGGATGACCTTCTGTGCTCTCCTCTCTCTTGATGCCCTTCTGTTCTCTCCTCTCTCCAGATGCCCTTCTGTCCTCTCCTCTCTCTGGATGCCATTCTGTCCTCTATTCTATCAGGATGCCATTCTGTCCTCTCCTCTCAATGAATGACCTTCTGTTCTCTCCTCTCTCAGGATACCCATTTGTCCTCTTCTCTCTCGGGATGCCCTTCTCTTCTCTCCTCTCATTGAATGACCTTCTGTTGTCTCCTCGCTCAGGATATCATTTGTCCTCTTCTCTCTCTGGATGACCTTATGTTCTCTCTTATCTCAGGATGCCCATCTGTCTTCTCCTCTCTCTTGATGCACTTCTGGACTGTACACTCTCTGGATGCGCTTATTTCCTCTCCTCTCTCTGGATACTCTTCTGTTCTCTCCTCTCTCTGGATGTCCTTCTGTCTTCTCCTCTCCCTGGTTGCCCTTCTGTTCTCTCCTCTCTCTAGATGACCGTCTGTTTCCTAGTCTCACTGGATGCCCTTCTGTCCTCTCCTCTCTCTGGATGCTCTTCTGTAGTCTACTCTGTCTGGATGCCCTTTTTTCTCTCCTCTCTATGGATGTAATTTTGGATTCTATTCTCTCAGATGCCCTTCTGATCTCTCCTCTCTTCGGATGCCATTCTGTCCTCTTCTCTCTCTTGATGCCCTTCTGTTCTCTCTTCTCCCTGAATGCCCTTCTGTTCTCTCCTCTCTCCGGATGCCATTCTGTCCTCTCCACTCCCAGGATGTCTGTCTGTTCACTTTTCTCTATGGATGATCTTCTGTCATCTCCTCTCTCTGTATGTCCTTCGGTCTTCTCCTCTCTCTATCCCCTTCTGTTCTCTCCTCTCTCTTGATGCCCTTCTGTTCTTTCCTCTCTCCGGATGCCCTTCTGTCCTCTAGTCTATATGGATGCCATTCTATCCTCTCCTCTCTCTGGATGCCCTTCTGTCTTCTCCTCTCTGTATCTCTTGTTCTCTCCTATCTCTGGATGCCCTTCTGTTCTCTCCTTTCTCCAGATGCCCTTCTGTGCTCTCCCTGTATCTGGATTCAATTGTGTCATCTCCTCTCTCTGGATGCCTTTCTGTTTTCTACTCTCTCTGGATGCCCTTCTGTTCTCTCCTCTTTCCAGATGCCCTTGTGTCCTCTCCTCTCTCTGGATGTCCTTCTGTCTTCTCCTCTCCCTCGATGTCCGTCTGTTCTCTCCTCTCTCTGGATGCTCTTGTGTCCTCTCTTCCCTCTGGATGCCATTCTGTCTTCTCTTTCCGGATGTCCATCTGTCTTCTCCTCTCAATGAATGTCCTCCTGTCTTCTCCTGTCTCTGAATGCCCTTCTGTTGTCTCTTCTCTCTGGATTCCCTTCCTCTCCTCTTTCTGGATGCCCTTCTGTTTCTCGTCTCCCTGGATGCCATTCGATCTTCTCCTTTCTCTCGATGACTTTCTCTTTTCTCCTATCTCTGGATGCCCTTCTGTTCTATCCTCTCTCCAGATGCCCATCTGTCTTCTCTCTCTGCATGCCCTTCTGTCTTCTCCTCTCTATAGATGCCCTTCTGTACTTTCCTCTCTCTGGTAGCCTTACTGTCCTCTCCTCTCTCCATATTCCTTTATGTTCTATACTCTCTACAGATGCCCTTCTGTCCTCTCCTCTCTCTGGATGTTTTTCTGTCTTCTCCTCTCTCTGGATGCCATTCAGTCCTTCACTCTCTCTGGATGCCCTTCTGTCCTCTCCTCTCTCTGGATGCCCTTCTGTCCTCTCCTCTCTCTGGATGCCCTTCTGTTCTCTTCTCTCTGTGAGTGGCCTTCTGTCTTCTCATGTGTCTTGATGCCCTTCTGTTTTCTCCTCTCTAAAGATGCCATTCAGTCCGCTCCTCTCTGGATGGCCTTCTGTCTTCCCCTCTCTCCGGGTGCCCTTCTGTTCTCTCTTCTCTCTGTATGCCCTTCAGTTCTCTCCTCTCTCTGGATGCCCTTCTGTTTCTCCTTTCTCTGGATGCCATTCGGTCTTCTTCTCTCTCCAGATGCCTTTCTGACTTGTCCTATCTCTGGATGACCTTCTGTTCTTTCCTCTCTCTGGATGCCCTTCTGTTCTCTTCTCTCTGTGAGTGGCCTTCTGTCTTCTGATGTCTCTTGATGCCCTTCTGTTCTCTCCTATCTCTAGATGCCCTTCTGTCCTCTTCTCTCTCTCAATGTCCATATGTTCTCTGCTCTCTTTCAATGCCCTTGTGTCCTCTCCTCCATCTGGATGCCCTTCTGTCTTCTCCTCTCTCCGGATGTCCTTCTGTCTTCTCCACTCACTGGATGTCCTTCTGTTTTCTCATGTCTCTGGATGCCCAACTGTTCTCTCTCCTCTCTGGATTCCCTTCTGTCCTCTCGTCTCTCTGGCTGCCCTTCTGTTCTCTTCTCTTTGTGATTGGCCTTCTGTCTTCTCATCTCTCTTGATGCCCTTCTGTTCTCTTTTGTCTACAGATGCAATTCTGTCCTCTCCTCTCTGGATACCCTTCTGTCTTCCCCTCTTTCCAGATGCCCTTCTGTTCTCTCCTCTCTTTGGATGCCCTTCTGTTCTCTCCTCTCTCTGGATGCCCTTCTTTTCTCTCCTCTCTCGATGGCCTTCAGTTTCTCCTTTCTTTGGATGCCATTCGGTCTTCTTCTCTCTCCGGATGCTTTTCTGTCTTCTATCTCTGGATGACCTTCTGTTATCTCCTCTCTCTGTATGCCTTTCTATCCTCTGAGCTCTCTGGATGCCCTTCTGTTCTATCCTCTGTCTGGATGCCCTTCTGTTTTCTCCTCTCTCTGCATGCCCTTCTGTCTTCTCCTCTCTATGGATGCCCTTCTGTCTTCTCCTCTCTCTGCATGCCCTTCTGTCTTCTCCTCTCTATGGATGCCCTTCTGTCCTCTTCTCTCTCTGGATGCCCTTCTGTCTTCTCCTCTCATAGGGTGCCCTTCTGTCCTCTTTTTTCTCTGGATGCCCTTCTGTTCTCTCACCTCTCTGGAGGTGTTTCTGTTCTCTCCTCTCTCTGGATGACCTTCTGTTCTCTCATCTCTCTTGATGCCTTTCTGTCATCTCCTCTCTCTGAGTGTCCTTCTGTACTTTCCTCTTCCTGGATGCCCTTCTGTCCTCTCCTCTCTCTGGATGCCCTTCTGTGTTTTCCTCTCTTAGGATGCCCTTCTGTCCTCTTCTTTCTCTGGATGCCCTTCTGTTCTCTCACCTCTCTGGAGGCGTTTCTGTTCTCTCCTTTCTCCGGATGACTTTCTGTCCACTCCTTTCTCTGGATACCCTTCTGTTCTCACATCTCTCTTGATGCCCTTCTGTAATCTCCTCTCTCTGAATGTCCTTCTGTACTTTCCTCTCTCTGGATGCCCTTCTGTTCTCTCCTCTCTCTGGATGCCCTTATGTTTCTCCTTTCTCTGGATGCCATTCGGTCTTCTTCTCTCTCTGGAGGTGTTTCTGTTCTATGCTCGCTCTGAATGACCTTCTGTCCACTCCTTTCTCTGGATGCCCTTCTGCCAACTCCTCTCTCTGGATGCCCTTCTGTTCTCTTCTGTCTCTGGATGATCTTCTGTTCTTTCCTCTCCAGATGCCCTTCTGTCTCTTCCTCTCTCTAAATGACCCTCGGTTCTCTCCTCTCTCTGGATATCCTTCTCTCCTTTCTCTGGATGTCCTTCAGTTCTCTCCTTCCTCTGGATTCCCTTCTGTTTTCTATTCTCTCCGGATGCCCTTCTGTCTTATCCTCTTTCTGGATGCTCTATTGTTCTCTCCTCCCTCTGGATGCCCTTCTGTACTCTCCTCTCTGTGGGTGCCTTTCTGGCTTCTCACCTCTCTAGATGTGCTTCTGTTTTCTGCTCTCTCTGGATAACATTTTCTCCTATCCTCTCTCTGGATGGTCTTCTGTTCTCTCCTCTCTCTGGATGCCCTTCTCTTCTTTCCTTTCTCTGCATGCCCTTCTGTTCTCTAATTTCTCAGGGTGCCCTTCTGTTATCTCCTCTATTTGGATGCATTTCTGTTCTGTCCTCTCTACAGATGAGCTTCTGTTGTATTGTCTCTCTGGATGCCTTTCTGTCATCTCCTCTCAGTCGATGCCCTTCTGTCCTCTCCTCTCTCTGGATGACCTTCTCTCCTTTCCTTATTCTAGATGCCCTTCTGTCATTTACTCTCCCAGGATGCCCTTCTGTATTCTTCTCTCTATGTATCCCTTCTGTCCTCTACTCTCCGTGGATGCCCTTCTGTTCTCTCTTCAATCCAGATACCCTTCTGTCTACTCCTCTCTCTGGCTGCTTTTCTTTTCTCTCCTCTCTCTTGATGCCCTTCTGTACTCTCCTCTCTTTGGATGGCTTTCTGTCCTCTCCTCTCTCTCAGGATGACCTTCTGTCATCTCCTTTCCCTGGATGCATTTCTGTACTCTCCTCTCTCCATAGGCCCTTCTGTTCTCTCCTCTCTCCGGATGCCCTTCTGTCTTCTCCACTCTCAGGCTTCTCTTCTTTTCTCTCCTCTCTGTGGATGCCCTTCTGTTCTCTCCTTTCTCGGGATGCCCTTCTGTTCTCTCCTCTCTTCAGATGCCCTTCAGTCCACTCCTCTCTTTGAATGCCCTTCTGTACTCTCCTCTCTCTGAAGGCTCTTCTGTTCTCTCCTCTCTCTGCATGCCCTTTTGTATCTCCTCACTCTGGATGTTGTTCTGTCCTCTCCGCTCTCTTGATTCCCTCTGTCCTCTCTTCTATCTGGATGCCCTTCTGTCTTCTCCTCTCTCTGGATGCCCTTCTGTACTCTCCTCTCTCTAGATACTCTTCTGTCTTCTAATCTCTCTGGATGCCATTTTTTCTCTTTTCTCTCTGGATGACCTTCTGGTTTCTCATCTCTCTGGATACCTTTCTGTTCTCTCCTATCTGTGGATGCCCTTCTATTCTTTCATCTCTCTGGATGCCTTTGTGTCCTCTTCTCTCTCTGGATGCCCTTGTGTCTTCTCCTCACTCTGTAGGCCTTTCTGTCCTCTCTTCTATCTGGATGCCATTTTGTCCTCTCCTCTCTTGGAATGCCCTTCTGTCCTCTCCTCTCTCTAGATGCCTTTCTGTCTTCTATCTCTGGATTCCCTTCTGTCCTCTCCTCTCTCTGGATGCCCTTCTGTCTTCTCCTCTCTCTGTATGCCCTTCTGTACTCACCTCTGTCTGGATGCCCTTCTGTTCTCTCCTGTCATGGATGCCCTTTTGTCCTCTCATCTCTCTGGATGCCCTTCTTTTCTCTCTTCACTCCGGATGCCCTTCTGTCCACTCATCTCCCTGGATGCACTTCTGTCTTTTCCTCTCTCTGGATGCCCTTCTGTACTTTCCTCTGTCTGGATGCCCTTCTTCCCCTCATTTATCTGAATCCCCTTCTGTCATTATTTTCTTTGAATGCGCTTTTGGTCTCCCCTGTTTCTGGATGACCTTCAGTCTTCTCCTCTCTTTGGATGCCCTTCTGTTCTCTCCTTTCTATGGATGCCCTTCTGTTCTCTCCTTTCTCAGGATGCCCTTATGTTATCTCCTCTATCTGGATGCATTTCTGTCCTGTCCTCTCTACAGATGCTCTTTTGTTCTATCCTCTGCCGGATGCCATTCTGTCCTCTCCTCTCTCTGGATGCCCTTCTGTCATCTCCTCTCTCTGGATGCCCTTCTGTACTCTCCTCTCTTTTTATGCCCTTCTGTCCTATCCTGTCTCTAGATGCCCTTCTGTCCTCTACTCTCCCTGGATGCCCTTCTGTTCTCTCTTCACTCCGGATGCCCTTCTGTCCACTCCTCTCCCTGGATGCACTTCTTTATTTTCCTCTCTCTGAATGCCCTTCTGTTCTCTCTTCACTACGGATGCCCTTCTGTCCTCTTCTCTCTCTGGCTGCCATTCTGTCTTCTCTTCTCTCTGGATGCCCTTCTGTTCTCTCCTCTCTCAGGATGACCTCCTGTCATGTCCTTTCTCTGGATGCATTTTTGTACTCTGATATGTCCATATGCCCTTCAGTTCTCTCCTCTCTCCGGATGCCCTTCTGTCTACTCCCCTCTTTGAATGCCCTTCTGTACTCTCCTCTTGCTGGATGCCATTCTGTACTCTCCTCTCTCTGGATTCCCTTCTTTTCTCTCCTCTCTCTGGATGCCCTTTGGTACTCTCCTCTCTGTGGATGCCCTTCTAACCTGTCCTCTCTCTGGAAGCCCTTCTGTTTCTCCTCTCTCAGGATGACCCTATGTCCTATCATCTCTCTCTCTCTCTCTCTCTCTCTCTCTCTCTCTCTCTCTCTCTCTCTCTCTCTCTCTCTGTATGCCCTTCTGTTCTCTCCTCTCACCATATGCCCTACAGTTCTCTACTCTCTCCGGATGCTCTTCTGTTCTCTGCTCTCTCTGGGTGCCGTTTTGTACTCACCTTTAACTGGATAACCTTCTGTTCTCTCCTCTCTCTGGATGCCCTTCTGTCTTCTCCTCTCTCTCGATGCCCTTCTGTTCTCTCTCCTCTCTGGATGCCATTCTTTTCTCTACTCTCTCTCGCTGGATGCCTTTCTGTCTTCTCCTCTCTCAAGTTGCCCCTCTGAATTTTCCTATCTCTGGATTCCCTTCTATTCTCTCTTTTCTCTGGATGTTCTTCTGTCTTCTACTGGCTCAGGATGGTCTTCTGTCCTCTCCTCTCTCTGGATGCCCTTCTGTTTTCTCCTCACCCAGGATGCCCTTCTATCCTCTATTCTCTCTCTTGATGCCCTTCTGTTCTCTCCTTCCCCAGATTCCCTACTGTTCTCTACTCTCTCCGGATACCTTTCTGTCCTCTCCTCTCTCAGGATTACGTTATGTATTATTTTTTCTCTGTATGACCTTCTGTCTTCTCCTCTATCTGGATGCCCTTCTTTTCTCTCATCTCCCTGGATGCCCTTCTGTTCTCTCCTCTCTCAGGATGCCCTTCTTTTCTCTTCTCTCCCTGGATTCCCTTCTGTTCTCTCCTCTCTGTGGATGCCCATCTGTCTTCTCCGCTCTCTGAATGTCCTTCTGTTCTCTCCTCTCACAGGGTGCTCTTCTGTCCTCTCCTTTCTCTGGATACTTTTATGTTCTCTCCACTCTTTGGATGCCCTTCTGTTCTCTACTCTCTCTGGATGTTATTCGGTCTTTTCCTCTCTCTGGATGCCCTTCTGTTCTCTACTCTCTCTGGATGCCCTTCTGTCCTCTACTCTCTCTGGATGCCCTTCTGTCATCTCCTCTCTCTGGATGACCATCTGTCTTCTCCTCACTCTGAATGCCCTTCTGTTCTTTCCTCACACTGGATGCTCTTCTGTCCTCTCCTTTCTTTGGATACTTTTTTGTTCTCTCCTCTCTCTGGATGCCCTTCTGTTCTCTCCTCCCTCTGGATGCCATTATTTCCATCCTCTCTCTGGATGTTGTTCGGTCTTCTCCTCTCTCTGGATGCTGTTCTGTCTTCTCCTCTCTATGGATGCCCTTCTGTTCTCTCCCCTACTTTGATACCCTTCTGTTCCCTCCTCTTTATGGATGCCATTCTGTCTTCGCCTCTGTCTGGATGCCTTTCTGTACTCTCTTCCCTATGAATTCCCTACTGATCCATACTCTCTCCGTATGTCTTTCTCTCTTCTCCTCTCTCAGGATGCCCTTCTGTCCTCTACTCTCTCTGGATGCCCTTCTGTCATCTCCTCTCTCTGGATTCCCATCTGTCTTCTCTTTTCTCTGAATGCACTTCTGTTCTCTCCTATCACTGGATGCTCTTCTGTCCTCTCCTTTCTCTGGATACTTTTCTGTTCTCTCCTCTCTCTGGATGATTTTTGGTCTTCTCCTCTCTCTGGATGTCCTTCTGTTCTCTCCTCCCTCTTGATGCCTTTCTTTTCCATCCTCTCTCTGGATGTTATTCGGTCTTCACCTCTCTCTGCATGCCGTACTGTCGTCTCCTCTATATAGATGCCCTCCTGTTCTCTCCTCTACTTTGATACCCCTCTGTTTTCTCCCCTCTATGGATGCCATTTTGTCTTCGCCTCTCTTTGGAGTCCCCTGTGTACTCTCCTCTCTCTGGATGCCCTTCTGTTCTCTCCTCTCTCTGGATGCCCTTCTGTCCTCTCCTCTTTATGAATGCCCATCTTTCTTCTCTTCTCTCTGAATGCCCTTCTGTTCTCTCCCATCAGGATGCTCTTCTGTCCTCTCCTTTCTCAAGATACTGTTCTGTTCTCTCCTTTCTCTGGATGCCCTTCTGTTCTCTTTTTTCTCTGTAAGCCCTTTTGTCCTCTCCTCTCTCTGGATGTCCATCTGTCTTCTCCTCTCTCTGAATGCCCTTCTGTTCACTCCTCTCACTGGATAGTCTTTTGTCCTCTCCTTTTCTGGATACTTTTCTTTTCTCTCCTCTCTCTGGATGCCCTTCTGTCTTCTCCTTTCTCTGGATGCTCTTCTGTACTCTCCTCTCCCGGATGACTTTCTGTCCTCTCTTCACTATGAATGACCTACTGTTCCCTCCTCTCTACGTATGTCCTTCTCTCTTCTCCTCTCTCTGGATGCCTTTCTATCTTCTCTCTCCAGATGCCCTTCTGTACACTCCTATCTCTGGATGTCCTTCTGTTCTCTATTTTCTCTGGATATTCTTCTGTCTTCTACTCTCTCAGGATGCCCTTCTGTCCTTTCCACTCTCTGGATAACCTTCTGTATTGTCCTTTCTCTGTATGACCCTCTGTCTTCTCCTCTATCTGGATGCCATTCTTTTCTTTCCTCTCCCTGGATGCCCTTCTGTTCCCTACTATCTCAGGATGCCTTTCTGTCCTCTCCTCTTCTGGATGCCCTTCTGTTCTCTCCTCTCTCTGTATGCCTTTCTGTCTTCTCCTCACTCTGGATGCCCTTCTGTACTCTCCTATCTCTGGATGCCCTTCTGTTCTCTCTTTTCTCTGGATGTTCTTCTGTCTTCTACTCTCTACGGATGCCCTTCTGCCCTCTCCACACTCTGGATGCCCTTCTGTCTTCTTCTTTATCTTGATGCTTTTCTGTCTTCTCCTCTATCTGGATGCCCTTCTGTTCTCTCCTCTCTCTCTGGATGCCCTTCTGTTCTCTCCTCTATCTGGATGCCCTTCTGTTCTCTCCTCTCTCTCTGGATGCCCTTCTGTTCTCTCCTCTCTCTGGATGACCATCTGCCTTAACCTTTCTATAAATGCCCTTCTGTCTTCTCCTCTCTCTGGATGCCCTTCTATCCTCTCCTCTCTCTCTTGATGCCCTTCTGTTCTCTCCTCCAGATGCACTACGGTTCTCTACTCTCTCTGGATACCCTTCTGTCTTTGAATCTCTCTGGATGACCTTCTGTATTATCCTTTCTCTGTATGGCCTTGTGTCTTCTTCTCTACCTAGATGCCCTTTTTTTCTCTCCTCTCCCTGGATACCCTTATGTCCTCTCCTCTCTCTGGATGACCATCTGTCTTCTCCTCTCTCTGGATGCCCTTCTGTTCTCTCCTCTCTCTGGATACCCTTCTGTCCTCTCTTCCATATGAATGCCCTACTGTTCCCTCCTCTCTCCATATCTCCTTCTCTCTTCCCCTCTGTCTGGATGCCTTTCTGTCTTCTCCTCTCTCCGGATGCCCTTCTGTACTCTCCTCTCTCTGGATGCCCTTCTGTCTTCTCATTTATCTTGATGCCCTTCTCTACTCTCCTCTCTCTGGATGCCCTTCTGTTTTCTCCTTCCTCAGGAAGCCCTTCAATCATCTCCTCTCTCTTTGATGCCCTTCTTTTCTCTCCTTCTCCGGATGCCCTACTGTTCTCTACTATCTCCTTATACCCTTCTGTCCTCTCCTCTCTCTGGATGACCTTCTGTATTGTCCTTTCTCTGTATGACCTTCTGTCTTCTACTCTATCTGGATGCCCTTCTGTTCTCTCCTGTCTCTGAATTCCCTTCTGTCCTCTCCTCTCTCTGTATGCCCTTCTGTTCTCTGCTCTCTCAGGATGCCCTTCTGTCCTCTCCTCTCTTTGGATGCCCATCTGTCTTCTCCTCTCTCTGAATGCCCTTCTGTCTTCTCCTCTCTCTGGATGCTCTTCTATCCTCTCCTATCTCTCTTGCTGCCCTTCTGTTCTCTCCTTCTCCAGATGCACTACTGTTCTCTACTCTCTCCAGATAAACTTCTCTCCTCTAATCTCTTGATGACCTTTTGTATTATCCTTTCTCTGTATGACCTTGTGTCTTCTCCTCTACCTGTTTGCCCTTCTTTACTCACCTCACCCTGGATTCTCTTCTGTGTTCTCCTCACTCAGGATGCCCTTCTGTCCTCTCCTCTCTCTGGATGCCCTACTCTTTTCTCCTCTCTATGGATGCCAATCTGTCTTCTCCTCTCTCAGGATGCCCTTCTGTTCTCTCCTCTCTCAGGATGCACTTCTGTCCTCTCATCCCTATGAATGCCCTACTGTTCCCTCCTCGCTCCATATCTCCTTCTCTCTTCCCCTCTCTCTGGATGCCTTTCTGTCTTCTCCTCTCTCCAGATGCCCTTCTGTACTCTCCTGTCTCTGTATGCCAGTCTGTTCTCCCTTTTCTCTATATGTTCTTGTGTCTTCTACTCTCTCTGGATGCCCTTCTGTCTTCTCGTTTATCTTGATTACCTTCTGTTGTCTCCTCTCTCTGGATGCCCTTCTGTTTTCTCCTCTCTCAGGATGCCATTCTATCCTCTATGCTCTCTCTTGATGTCCTTCTGTTCTCTCCTCTCTCTGGGTGCACTACTGCTTTCTACTCTCTATGGATACCCTTCTGTCCTCTCCTCTCTCTGTATGACCTTCTGTATTGTCCTTTTCTGTATGACCTTCATCTTCTCTTCTCTCTGATTGCCCTTTTTTTCTCCCCTCTCCTTGGATGCCCTTCTGTTCTCTCCTGTCTCTGGATGCCCTTCTGTTCTCTCCTCTCTCTGGATGCCCTTCTGTCTTAACCTTTCTCTGGATGCCCTTCTGTACTCTCATCTCTCTGGATGCCTTTGTGTCCTCTCTTCCCTAAGTATGCCCTACTTTTCCCTCCTTTCTCCGTGTGTCCTTCTCTCTTCTCCTCTTTCTGGTTGCATTTCTGTCTTCTCCTTTCCCCGGATGCCCTTCTGTATCTCCTATCACTGGATGCCCTTCTGTTCCCTCTTTTCCCTGGATGTTCTTCTGTCTTCTACTCGCTCCGCATGCCCTTCTGTCCTCTCCTCTCTCTGGAAGACCTTCTGTATCTCCTCTCTCAGGATGCCCTTCTATCCTCTCATCTCTCTCTTGATGCCCTTCTCTTCTCTCCTTCTCCAGATGCCCTACTGTTCTCTACTCTCTCCAGATACCCTTCTGTCCCCTAAGCTCTCTGGATGACCTCTGTATTATCCTTTTTCTGTATGTCCTTCTGTCTTCTCTTCTATCTGGATGCCCTTCTGTTTTCACTTCTCCCTGGATGCCCTTCTGTTCTCTCCTTTCTCAGGATGCCTTTCTGTCCTCTCCTCTCTCTGGATGCCCTTCTGTTGTCTCCTCTCTCTGGATGCCCATCTGCCTTCTTCTCTCTCTGAATGCCTTTCTCTTCTCTCCTCCCACTGGATGCTCTTTTGTCCTCTCCTTTCTCTGGATACATTTCTGTTCTCTCCTCTCTCTGTATACCCTTCTGTTCTCACCTCTCTCTGGATGTTATTCCGTCTTCACCTCTCACTGGATGCCCTTCTGTTCTCTCCTCTCTCTGGATGCCCTTCTGTCCTCTCTTCCCTATGAATGGCCTACTCTTCCCTCCTCTCTCCATATCTCCTTCCCTCATCTCCTCTCTCCTGATGACCTTCTGTACTATCCTATCTCTTGATGCCATTCTGTTCTCTCTTTTCTCTGGATGTTCTTCTGTCTTCTACTCACTCTGGATGCCCTTCTCTCCTCTCCTCTCTCTGGATGCCCTTCTGTCTTCTCATTTTTCTTGATTCCCTTCTGTTGTCTCCTCTCTCTGAATGCCCTTCGGTTTTCTCCTCACTCAGTATGCCCTTCTATCCTCTACTTTCTCTTGATGCCCTTCTCTTCTCTCCTCTCTCCGGATGCCCTACTGTTCACTACTCTCTCAGGATATCCTTCTGTCCTCTCCTCTTGCTGGATGACCTGTACTATCCTTTCTCTGTATGAGCTTCTGTCGTCTCCTCTCTCTGATTGCCCTTCTTTTTTCTCCTCTGCCTAGATGCCCTTCTGTACTCTCCTCTCTCTGGATTCCCATCTCTCTTCTACTCTCTCTGAAAGTCCTTCGGTTCTCTCCTCTCACAGTATGCTCTTCTATCCTCTCCTTTCTCTGGATACTTTTCTGTTCTTTCCTCTCTCTGGATGCCCTTCTGTTCTCTACTCTCTCTGGATATTATTTGGTCTGCTTCTCTCTGGATGCGCTTCTGTTCTCTCCTCTTTCAGGATGTCCTTCTGTCCTATACTCATTCTGGATGCCATTCTGTTCTCTCCTCACTCTGAATCCCCATCTGTCTTCTCCTCTCTCTGCATGCCCTTCTTTTTCCCTCCACTCAATGAATGCTATTCTGTCCTCTGCTTTCTGTAGATACTTTTCTGTTCTCTCTTCTCTCTGGATGTTTGTTGGTCTTCTCCTCTCTCTGGATGCCCTTCTGTCCTCTAATCGCTCTGGATGCCTTTCTGTCCTCTCTTACCTGTGAATGCCCTACTCTTCCCTCCTCTCTCCATATGTCCTTCCCTATTCTATTCTCTCTGGATGCCTTTCTGTCTTCTCCTCTCTCCAGATGCCCTTTTGTACTCTCCTGTCTCTTGGTGCCCTTCTCTTCTCTCTTTTCTCTGGATGTTCTTCTGTCTTCTATTCTCTCCGGATGCATTTCTGTCCTCTCCTCTCTCTGGATGACCTTCTGTAATGTCCTTACTCTGTATGACCTTCTGTTCTCTCCTCTTTCTGGATGCTCTTCTGTTTTCTCCTCACTCAGGATGCCCTTCTATCCTCTCTCCTCTCTCTCTTGATGCACCTCTGTTCTCTCCTACTCTGGATGACCTACTGTGCTCTACTCTCTCCAGACACCCTTCTTTCCTCTCCTCTCTCTTGAGGACATTCTATATTGTCCTTTCTCTGTATGACCTTCTGTCTTCTATTCTATCTGGATGCCTTTGTTTCTCTCCTCTCTCTGGATGCCCTTCTGTTCTCTGCTATCTCAGAATGCCCTTCTTTCCTCTCCTCTCTCAGGATGGCCTTCTGTTCTCTCCTCTTTCTGGATGCCCATCTGTCTTCTTCTGTCTCCGAATACCCTTCTGTTCTCTCCTCTCACTGGATGCTCTTCTGGCCTCTCCTTTCTCTGGATACTTTTCTATTCTCTCCTCACTCTGGTTGACCTTCTCTATTGTCCTTTCTCTGTATGACCTTCTGTCTTCTCCTTTCTCTGGATGCCCTTCTGTACTCTCCACTCTCTGGATGCCTTTGTGTCCTCTCTTCCCTATGAATGCCCTACTTTTCCCTCCTCTCTCCGTATGTCTTTCTTTCTTCTCCTCTCCCTGGTTGCCTTTCTGTCTTCTTCTTTCCTTGATGCACTTCTGTATCTCCTATCTCTGGATGCCCTTCTGTTCACTCTTTGGATGTTCTTCTGTTTTCTACTAGCTCTGGTTGCCCTTCTGTCCTCTCCTCTCACTGCATGCCCTTCTATTCTCTCCTCTCTCAGGATGACCTTCTGTACTCTCCTCTATCTGGATGGCCTTCTGTTTTCTTCTCTCTCTGGATGTCCATCTGTCTTCTCCTCTCTCTGAGTGCACTTCTGTTCACTCCTCTCACTGGATGCTCTTCTGTCCTCTCCTTTTCTGGATACTTTTCTGTTCTCTCCTCTCTCTGGATGCCCTTCTGTTCTCTCCTCTCTCTGGGTGCCCTTCTGTCTTCTCCTTTAGCTGGATGCCCTTCTGAACTCTCCCCTTTCTGGATGCCTTTGTGTCCTCTCTTCCCCATGAATGCCCTACTTTTCCCTCTTCTCTCCGTATGTCCTTCTCTCTTCTCCTCTTTCTGGTTGCCTTTCTGTCTTCTCCTTTCCCTGGATACCATTCTGTATCTCCTATCTCTGGATGCCCTTCTGTTCTCTATTTTCTCTGGATGTTCTTCTGTCTTCTTCTCGCACCAGATGCCCTTCTGTCCTCTCCTCTATCTGGAATACCTTCTGTTTCTCCTCTCTCAGGATGCCCTTCTATCCTCTCATCTCTCTCTTGATGCCCTTCTCTTCTCTCCTTCTCCAGATGCCCTACTGTTCTCTAATCTCTCCAGATACCCTTCTGTCCCCTAAGCTCTCTGGATGACCTTCTGTATTATCCTTTCTCTGTATGTCCTTCTGTCTTCTCCTATATCTGGATGCCCTTCTGTTCTCTCTTCTCCATGGATGCCCTTCTGTTCTCTCCTTTCTCAGGATTTTCTTCTGTCTTCTACTCGCTCCGGATGCCCTTCTGTTCTCTCCTCTCTCTGGATGCCTTTCTGTTCTCTCCTCTCACTGGATGCTCTTCTGTCCTCTCCTTTCTCTGGAAATATTTCTGTTCTCTCGTCTCTCTGGATGCCTTTCTGTTCTCTCCTCTCTCTGGATGTTATTCGGACTTCTCCTCTCACTGGATGCCCTTCTGTTCTCTCATCTATCTGGATGCCCGTCTGTCCTCTCTTCCCTATGAATGCCCTACTCTTCCCTCCTCTCTTTATATTTCCTTCTCTCTTCTCCTCTCTCTTGATGCCATTCCATTCTCTCTTTTCTCTGGATATTCTTCTGTCTTCTACTCGCTCCGGATGCCCTTCTGTCCTCTCCTCTCTCTGGATGCCCTTCTGTCTTCTCGTTTATCTTGATTCCCTTCTGTTCTGTCCTCTCTCTGGATGCCCTTCTGTTTTCTCCTCTCTCAGTATGCCCTTCTATCCTCTACTCTCTCTCTTGATGCCCTTCTCTTCTCTCCTCTCTCTAGATTTCCTTCTGTTCTCTACTCTCTCCAGATAACCTTCTGTCCTCTCCTCACTCTGGATGCCCTTCTGTTTTCTACTCTTTCAGGATGCCCTTCTATCCTTTACTCTCTCTCTCTCTCTCTCTTGATGCCCTTCTGTTCTCTCCTCTCTCTGGATGTCCTACTGTTCTCTATTCTCTCCAGATAGCCTTCTGTCCTCTCTTCTCTCTGGATGGCCTTCTGTCTTCTCATATATCATGATGCAATTCTCTTGTCTCCTCTCTTTGGATGCCCTTCTGTTTTCTCCTCTCTCTGATTGCCCTTCTTTTCTCCCCTCTTCCTGGATGTCCTTCTGTTCTCTCCTCTCTCAGGATGCCCTTCTGTTCTCTCCTATCTATGAATACCCTTTTGTTCTCTCCTCTCTTTGGATGTACATCTGTCTTCTCTCTCTGAATGCCCTTCTGTTCTCTCCTCTTACTGGATGCTCTTCTGTACTCTCCTTTTTCTGGATACTTTTCTGTTCTCTCCTATCTCTGGATGCCCTTCTGTTCTCTCCTCTCTCTGGATATTATTCAGTCTTCTCCTCTAGCTGGATGTCCTTCTGTTCTCTCCTCTCTCTGGATGTTATTCGGTCTTCTTCTCTCCCTGGATGCTCTTCTGTCATCTCCTCTCTATGGATGCCCTTCTGTTCTCTCCTCTGCTTTGATGCCCTTCTGTTTTCTCCTCTCTCTGGATGCCATTCTGTATTTGCCTCTCTTCGGATGCCCTTCTGTATTCTCCTCTCTCTGGATGCCCTTCTATTCTCTCCTTTCTCTGGATGCCCTTCTGTCCTCTAATCTCTCTGAAAGCATTTCTGTCTTCTCTTACCTATGAATGCCCTACTGTTCCACTCTCACTGAATATGTCCTTCTCTCTTCTAGTCTCTCTGCTTGCCTTTCTGTCATATCCTCTCTCCAGATGCCCTTTTATACTCTTCTATCTCTTGGTGCCCTTCTCTTCTCTCTTTTCTCTGGATGCCCTTCTGTCCTATCCTCTTTCTGGATGACCTTCTGTACTGTCCTTACTCTGTATGACCTTCTGTTCTCTCCTCTCTCTGGATGCTCTTCTGTTTTCTCCTCACTCAGGATGCCCTTCTATCCTCTCCTCTCTCACTTGATGCACTTCTGTTCTCTCCTACTCTGGATGCCCTACTGTGCTCTACTCTCTCCAGATACCCTTCTGTCCTCTCCTCTCTCTTGAGGACATTCTGTATTGTCCTTTGTCTGTATGACCTTCTGTCTTCTATTCTATCTGCATGCCCTTCTTTTCTCTCCTCTCTCTGGATGCCCTTCTGTTCTCTCCTCTCTCTGAATGCCCATGTGACTTCTTCTCTCTCTGAATGCCCTTCTGTCCTCTCCTCTCACTGGATGCTCTTCTGTCCTCTCCTTTTCTGGATACTTTTCTGTTCTCTCCTCTCTCTGGATGCCCTTCTGGTCTCTCCTCACTCTGGATGCCTTTCTGTCTTCTCCATTCTCTGGATGCCCTTCTGTACTCTCCTCTCCCTGGATGCCTTTGTGTCCTCTCTTTCCTATGTATACCCTACTTTTCCATCCTCTCTCTCCATATGTCCTTCTCTCTTCTTCTCTCTCTGGTTGCCTTTCTGTCTTCTCCTTTCCCCAGATGCCCTTCTTTATCTCCTATCTCTGGAAGCCCTTCTGTTCTCACCTCTCTCTGGATGCCTTTGTGTCCTCTCTTCCATATGAATGCCCTACTCTTCCCTCCTCTCTCCATATTTCCTTCTCTCTTCTCCTCTCTCCTGATGCCCTTCTATACTGTACTATCTCTGGATGCCATTCTGTTCTCTCTTTTCTCTGGATGTTCTTCTGTCTTCTACTCTCTCTGGATGCCCTTCTGTCTTCTCGTTTTTCTTGATTCCCTTCTGTTGTCTCCTCTCTCTGGATGCCCTTCTGTTTTCTCCTCTCTCAGGATGCCCTTCTATCCTCTACTCTCTCTCTCTTGATGTCCTTCTCTTCTCTCCTCTGTCCGGATGCCCTACTGTGCTCTACTCTCTCCGGATACCCTTCTGTCCTCTCCTCTGTCTGGATGACCTTCTGTACTGTCCTTTCTCTGTATGAGCATCTGTCATCTCCTCTCTCTGATTGCCCTTCTTTCCCCTCCTCTCCCTGGATGCACTTCTGATCTCTCCTCTCTTTGGATTCCCATCTCTCTTATCCTCTATCGGAATGCCTTTCTGTTCTCTCCTCTCACAGTATGCTCTTCTGTCCTCTCCTTTCTCTGGATACCTTTCTGTTATTTGCTCTCTCTGGATGCCCTTCTGTTCTCTACTCTCTCTGGATGTTATTCAGTCTGCTTCTGTTTGGATGCCCTTCTGTTCTCTCCTCTCTCTGGATGACCTTCTGTACTGTTCTTACTATGTATGACCTTCTGTTCTCTCCTCTCTCTGGATGCCCTTCTGTTTTCCCCTCACTCACGATGCCCTTCTATCCTCTACTCTCTCTCTCTTGATGTCCTTCTCTTCTCTCCTCACTCCAGATGCCCTACTGTTCTTTACTCTCTCCGGATACCCTTCTGTCCTCTCTTCTCTCTGGATGGCCTTCTGTACTGTCCTTTCTCTGTATGAGCTTCTGTCGTCTCCTCTCTCTGATTGCCCTTCTTTTCTCTCCTCTCCCTGGATGCCCTTCTGTTCTCTTGTCTCCCTGGATTCACATCTGTCTTCTCCTCTCGCTGAATGCCCTTCTTTTTTCCTCCTCTCACTGAATGCTCTTCTGAACTCTCCTTTCTCTGGATACTTTTCTGTTCTCTCCTCTCTCTGGATGCCCTTCTGTTCTCTCCTCTCTCTGGATGTTTGTTGGTCTGCTCCTCTCTCTGGATGCCCTTCTGTCCTCTAATCTCTCTGGATGCCTTTCTGTCCTCTCTTACCTATGTATGCCCTACTGTTGCCTCCTCTCTCCATATGTCCTTCTCTCTTCTATTCTCTCTGGATGCCTTTCTGTCTTGTCCTTTCTCCGGATGCCCTTTATTACTCTCCTATCTCTTGGTGCCCTTTTGTTCTCTCTTTTCTCTAGATGTTCTTCTGTCTTCTACTCACTCCGGATGCCCTTCTGTCCTCTTCTCTCTCTGGATGACCTTCTGTACTGTCCTTACTCTGTTCTGACCTTCTGTTCTATCCTCTCTCTGGATGCCCTTCTGGTTTCCCCTCACTCAGGATGCCCTTCTATCCTCCCCTCTCTCTCTTGATGCCCTTCTGTTCTCTTCTTTGCCAGATGCCCTACTGTGCTCTACTCTCTCCAGATACCCTTCTGTCCTCTCCTCTCTCTTGAGGACATTCTGTATTGTCCTTTGTCTGTATGACCTTCTGTCTTCTAGTCTATCTGGATGCTCTTCTTTTCTCTCCTCTCTCTGGATGCCCTTCTGTTCTCTCCTACCTCAGAATGTCCTTCTGTCCTCTCCTCTCTCTGGATGGCCTTCTGTTCTCTCCTCTCTAAGGATGCCCATCTGTCTTATCCTCTCTCTGAATGCCCTTCTGTTCTCTCCTCTCACTGGATGCTCTTCTGGACTCTCCTTTCTCTGGATACTGTTCTATTCTCTCCTCACTCTGGATGACCTTCTGTATTGTCCTTTCTCTGGATGCCCTTCTGTCTTCTCCTTTTTCTGGATGCCCTTCTGTACTCTTTTATCTCTGGATGTCTTTGTGTCCTCTCTTCCCTATGAATGCCCTACTTTTCCCTCCACTCTCTGTATGTCCTTCTCTCTTCTCCTCTCTCTGGTTGCCTTTCTGTATTCTCCTTTCCCCGATGTCCTTCTGTATCTCCTATCTCTGGATGTCCTTTTGTTCTCTCTTTTCTCTGGATGTTCTTCTGTCTTCTACTCGGTCCGGATGCCCTTCTGTCCTCTCCTCTCCTGCATGCCCTTCTGTTCTCTCCTCTCTCAGGATGACCTTCTGTCCTCTCCTCTATCTGGATGCCCTTTTGTTCTCACCTCTCTCTGGATGTCCATATGTCTTCTCCTCTCTCTGAATGCCCTTCTGTTCACTCCTCTCACTGGATGCTCTTCTGTTCTCTCCTTTTCTGGATACTTTTCTGTTCTCTCCTCTCTCTGGTTGCCCTTCTGTCTTCTCCATTCTCTGGATGCCCTTCTGTACTCTCCTCTCTCTGGATGCCTTTGTGTCCTCTCTTCCCTAAGAATACCCTACTTTCGCTCCTCTCTCCATATGTCCTTCTCTCTTCTCCTCTCTCTGGTTGCCTTTCTGTCTTCTCCTTTCCCCTGATGCACTTCTGTATCTCCTATCTCTGGATGCCCTTCTGTTCTCTCTTTTCTCTGGATGTTCTTCTGTCTTCTACTCGCTCCGGATGCCCTTCTGTCCTCTCCTCTCCCTGCATGCCCTTCTGTCCTCTCCTCTCTCAGGATGACCTTCTGTCCTCTCCTCTCACTGGATGCCCTTCTGTCCTCTCATTTCTTTGGATAGTTTTCTGTTCTCTCCTGTCTCTCGATTCCCTTCTGTTCCCTCCTCTCTCTGGATGTTATTCGGTCTTCTCCTCTCTCTGGATGCCTTTCTGTCTTCTCCTCTCTATGGATACCCTTCTGTTCTCTCCTCTACTTTGATGCCTTATTGTTTTCTCCTCTCTCTGGATGCCATGCCTTCACCTCTTCACCTCTCTTCGGATGCTCTTCTGTACTCTCCTTTCTCTGGATGAACTTCTGTTCTCTCTTCTCTGTCTATACCCTTCTGTCCTCTCCTCTCTCTGGATGCTCTTCTGTCCTCTACTTTCTCTGGATACTTTTCTGTTCTCTCCTCTCTCTGGATGTCATTCTGTTCTCTCCTCTCTCTGGATGTTTGTTGGTCTTCTCTCTTTGGATGCCCTTCTGTTCTCTCCTCTCTCTGGATTCCCTTCTGTTCTTTCCTCTACTTTGCTGCCTTTCTGTTTTCTCCTCTCTCTGGATGCCATGCTGTCTTTGCCTCTCTTCGGATGCCCTTCTGTACTCTCCTCTCTCTGGATGCGCTTGTTTTCTCCTCTCTTAGGATGCCCTTCTGTCCACTCCTCTCTCTGGATGAACTTCTGTTCTCTCTTCTCTGTTGATGCCCTTCTGTCCTCTTTTCTCTCTGGATGCACTTCTGTCCTTTCCTCTCTCTGAAGGCCCTTCTGTCCTCTCTTCTATGTGGATGTCCTTCTGTCCTTTTCTCTCTCTGGATGCCCTTCTGTGTTCTTCTTTATCTTGATTCCCTTCTGTCCTCTCTTATCTCTGGATGCCTTTCTGTCTTCTCCTGTCTCTGAATGCCCTTCTGTATTGTACTTTATCTTGTTGCTCTTCTGTTCTCTCTTTTCTCTGGATGCCCTTTTGTTTTCTCCTCTCTCAGGATGCCCTTCTATCCTCCTCTCTCTCTCTCTCTCTCTCTCTCTCTCTCTCTCTCTCTCTCTCTCTCTCTCTCTCTCTCGATGCCCTTCTGTTCTCTCCTCTCTCTAGATGACCTTCTGTACTGTCCTTTCTCTGTATGACCTTCTGTCTACTCCCCTATCTGGATGCCCTTCTTTTCCATCTTCTCTCTGGATTCCATTCTGTCTTCTCCTCTCTCATGATGCCCTTCTGTTCTTTCCTCTCCCTGGATGTCCCTCTGTTCTCTCCACTCCCTGGATGCCCTACTGTACTATCCTATCTCTGGATGCCCTTCTGTTCTCTCTTCTCTCTGGATGTTCTTCTGTCTTCTACTTGCACCTGATGGCCTTCTGCCCTTTTCTCTCTCTGGATGCCCGTCTGTGTTCTCCTTTATCTTGATGTCCTTCTGTCCTCTCCTCTCTCTCAATGCCCTTCTCTCTTCTACTTTATCTTGTTGCCCTTCTGTTCTCTCTTCTCTCTGAATGCCCTTTTGTTTTCTCCTCTCTCAGGATGCCCTTCTATCCTCCTCTCTCTCTCTCTCTCTCTCTCTCTCTCTCTCTCTCTCTCTCTCTCTCTCTGGATGACCTTCTGTACTGTCATTTCTCTGTATGACCTTCTGTCTTCTCCTCTATCTGGATGCCCTTCTTTTCCCTCTTCTCCCTGGATGCCCTTCTGTCTTCTCCTCTCTCATGATGCCCTTCTGTCCTCTGCTCTCTCTGGATGTCCTTCTGTTCTCTCCTCTCCCTGGATGCCCTACTGTACTATCCTATCTCTGGATGCCCTTCTGTTCTCTCTTCTCTCTGGATGTTCTTCTGTCTTCTACTCGAACCTGATGGCCTTCTGCCCTTTTCTCTCTCTGGATGCTCTTCTGTGTTCTCCTTTATCTTGATGCCCTTCTGTCTTCTCCTATCTCTAGATGCCTTTCTGTCTTCTCCTGTCTCCCGATGCCCTTCTGTCCTCTCCTCTCTCTCAATGCCCTTCTGTCTTCTACTTTATCTTGTTGCCCTTCTGTTCTCTCTTCTCACTGGATGCCCTTCTGTTTTCTTCTCTCTCAGGATGCCCTACTGTTCTCTCCTCTCTCTGGATGCCCTTCTGTACTGGCCTCTCTCTGGATGCCTTTCTGTCTTTTCCTCTCTCTGGATGCCTTATTTTTCTCTCCTCTCTCTGGATGCCCTTGTGTCCTCCCCTCTTTCTGGATGACCTTCTGTTCTCTCCTCTCTCTTAAGGGCCTTCTGTCTTCTTTTCCCTCTGAAATATTTTGTGTACTCTCCTCTCTCTAGATGCCCTTCTGTATTCTCCTCTCTCTGGATGCTCTTCTGTCCTCTCCAATTTCTGGATGCCCTTCTGTTCTCTCCTATATCTGGATGATTTTCTGTTCTCTCCTCTGTCTGGATGCCCTTCTGTACTCTCCTCTCTGTGGATGCCCTTCTGTCTTCTCCTCTCTCTGGATTCCCTTCTGTTCTCTCTTTCTCCGGATCTGATTCTGTCCTCTCCTATCTCCTAATGCCCTTCTGTCCTCTCTTCTTTCTGGATGCCCTTCTGTACTCTCCTCTGTCTGGAAGCCATTCTGTACTCTCCTGTTTATGGATGTCCTTCTGTCTTCTCCTCACTCTGGATGCCATTTTGTTCTCTCCTTTCTCCAGATGCCATTATGTCCTCTCCTCTCTCTGGATGCCCTTCTGTACTCTCCTCTATATGGATGCCCTTCTATTTTTCCTCTCCATGGATGCCCTTCTATTCTCTCCTGTTCCTGGATGCCCTTCTGTTCTCTCCTGTCTCTCAATGCCCATCTCTCTTCTCCTCTCTCTGAATGCCCTTCTGTTCTCTCCTCACTCTGGATTCTTTTCTGTCCTCTCTTTTCTCTAGATGCCTTTCTATGTTCTCCTGTTTCTGGATGCCCTTCTGTTCTCTCCTCTCTCTGGATGGCTTTCTGTTCTCTCCTCTCTCTGTATGCCCATCTGTCCTCTCCTTTCTCTGGATGCCCTTCTTTTCTCTCCTCTCTCTGGATGCCCTTCTGTACTTTCCTCTTTCTGGATGCCCTTCTCTCTCTAAAGGCCCTTCTGTCTTCTTTTCCCTCTGAATGATTTTGTGTCCTCTCCTCTCTCTAAATGGCCTTATGTCTTCTCCTCTCTTTGGATGCCATTCTGACCTCTCCACTCTCTGGATTCTCTTCTGATTTCTCCTCTCTCAGGATGCTATTCTGTATTCTACTCTCTCTCTCTGGATGCCCTTCTGTTCTCCCCTCTCTCCGGATGTTCTTCTGACTCCTCCTCTCTTGGATGCCCTTCTGTACTCTTCTCTGTATGGATGCCCTTCAGTTCTCTACTATGTACGGATGCCCTACTGTTCTCTACTCTCTCCGGATGCCATTCTGTTCTCTCCTCTCTCTGGGTGCCCTACTGTTCTCTACTCTCTCCGGAGGCCCTTCGGACTTCTCCTTTCTCTGGATGCCCTCCTGTACTCTCTGTTGTATGGATTCCCTTCTGTTTTCTCCTCTCTCAGGATTCCCGTCTATCTTCTCCTCTCTCACTGGATGCCCTGCTTTTCTCTACTATGTCGGTGTGCCCTATTGTTCTCTACACTCTCTGAATGCCCTTCTGTCCTCTCCTCTTTTTGGATGCCCTTCTGTACTCTCCTCTGTCTGGAAGCCCTTCTGTACTCTCCTGTCTATGGATGCCCTTCTGTCTTCTCCTCTCTCTGGATGCCCTTCTGTTCTCTTCTTTCTCCAGATGCCATTCTGTCCTCTCCTCATTTGGATGCCCTTCTGTACTCTCCTCTGTATGGAAGCCCTTCTATTTTTCCTCTCCCTGGATGCCCTTCTGTTCTCTCCTCTCACTGGATGCCCTTCTGTTCTCTTCTGTCTCTGGATGCCCATCTCTCTTCTCCTCTCTCTGAATGCCCTTCTGTTCTCTCCTCTCTCTGGATTCTCTTCTGTCCTCTCCTTTCTCTACATGCCCTTCTGTGTTCTCTTGTTTCTGGATGCCCTTCTGTCCTCTCCTTCTTCTGGATGCCCTTCTGTTCTCTCCTTTCTCTGGATGCGTTTCTGTTCTCTCCTCTCTCTGTATTCCCATCTGTTTTCTCCCTTCTCTGGATGCCCTTCTGATCTCTCCTCTCTCTGGATGCCCTTCTATACTGTCCTCTCTCTGGATGCCCTTCTGTCTTTTCCTCTCTCTGGATGCCTTTCTTTTCTCTCCTCTCTCTGGATGCCCTTCTGTCCTCTCCTCTTTCTGGATGCCCTTCTGTTGTCTCTTCTCTCTGAAGGCCCTTCTGTCTTCTTTTCCCTCTGAATGATTTTGTGTCCTCTCCTATCTCTGTATGCCCTTCTTTAAACTCCTTGCTTTAGATGCCATTCTGACCTCTCCGCTCTCTGATTCTCTTCTGTTTTCTTCTCTCTCAGGATGCTCTTCTGTCTTCTCCTCTCTCTGGATGCACTTCTGTTCTCTCCTCTCTCCAGATGCCCTACTGTTCTCTTCTCTCTCAGTATGCCCTTTGGACTCCTCCTCTCCTGGATGCCCTTCTCTACTCTCCTCTGTATGGATGCCCTTCAGTTCTTTACTATATACGGCTGCCCTACTGTTCTCTACTCTCTCTGGATGCCCTTCAGAATTCTCCTCTCTCCGGATACCCTTCTGTACTCTCCTCTGTATGGATGCCCTTCTGTTCTCTCCTCTCCCTGGATGCCCTTCTGTTCTCTCCTCTCCCTGGATGCCCTTCTTTTCTCTCCTGTCTCAGGATGCCCTTCTATCCTCTCCCCTCTCTGGATGCCTTTCTGTTCTCTCCTCTCTTTGGATGCTTTTCTGTTCCATCTGCTCTATGGATGCCCATCTGACCTCTCCTTTCTGGATGCCCTTCTGTACTCTCCTCTCTCTGGTTGCCCTTCTGTATTGTCCTCTCCCTGGATGCCCTTTTGTCTTCTCCTTTCTTTGGATGCCCTTCTTTTCTCTCCTCTCCCTGGATGCCCTTCTGTCTTCTCCTCTGTTTGGATGCCCTTCTTTTCTCTCCTGTCTAAGGATGCCCTTCTGTCCTCTCCTCTCTCTGGATGCCTTTTCGTCTCTCCTCTCTCTGAAGGCCCTTCTGTCTTCTCCTCTCGGACTTCTCTCTCTGGATGCCCTTCTGTACTCTCCTCTGTATGGATGCCCTTCTGTTCTCTCCTCTCTCCGGATGCCCTACTGTTCTCTACTTTCTCCGGATGACCTTCTGTCCTCTCCTCTCTCTAGATGCCCTTCTGTCCTCTCTTCTCTTTGGATGCCCTTCTGACCTCTCTACTCCCTGGATTCTCTTCTGTTTTCTCCTCTCTCAGGATTCTCTTCTGTCTTCTCCTCTCTCTTTCTTGATGCCCTTCTGTTCTCTCCTATTTCCGGATGTCCTACTGTTCTCTACTCTCTCCAGAGGCCCTTCGGACTTCTCCTATCTCTGAAAGCCCTTCTGTAGTCTACTATGTATGGATGCTCTTCAGTTCTTTCCTCTCTCCAGATGCCCTACTGTACTCTACTCTCTGCAGATGCCCTCCTCTCTTGGATGCCCTTCTCTACTCTCCTCTGTATGGATGCCCTTCAGTTCTCTACTATATCTGGATAACCTTCCGTCTTCTCCTCTCTCTTAATGCCCTGCTATCTTCTCCTCTCTTTGGATGCCCTTTTGACCTCTCCACTCTCTGGATTCTCTTCTATTTTCTCCTCACTCAGGATGCCCTTCTGTCTTCTCCTCTCTCTCTGGATGCCCTACTGTTCTCTACTCTCTCCAGATGTTCTTCAGACTTCTCCTCTCTCTGGATGCCCTTCTGTACTCTCCTCTGTATGGATGCCCTTCTGTTCTCTCCTCTCTCCGGATGCCCTACTCTTCTCTACTCTATCCGGATTCCCTTCTGTCCTCTAATCTCTGGGTGCCCTACTGTTCTCTATTATCTCTGGATTCCCATCTGTCTTCTCTTCTCCCTGGATGCCCTTTTCGTCTCTCCTGTCTCAGGGTGACCTTCTGTCCTCTCCACTCTCTGGATGCCCTTCTCTTCTCTCCTTTCTCTGGATTCCCATCTGTCTTCACCTCTCTCTGGATGCCCTTCTGTCTTTACCTCTCTCTGGATGCCATTCTGTCTTCTCCTCTCTCTGAATGCCCTTCTGTCCTCTCCTCTTTCTGGATGCCCTTCTGAACTCTCCTCTGTCTGTAAGCCCTTCTGTCCTCTCCTGTCTATGGATGCCATTCTGTCCTCTCCTCTCTCTGGATCCCTTTCTGTAATCTCCTTCCTCTGTATGACCTTCTGTAATTTCCTCTATCTGGATCCCCTTCTTTTCTCTCCTCACCATGGATGCCCTTCTGTTCTCTCCTGTGTCAGGATGCCCTTCTGTGCTCTCCTCTCTCTGGATGCGTTTCTGTTCTTTCCACTGTCTGTATGCCCATCTGTCCTCAATTTCTCTGGATGTGCTTCTGTTCTCTCTTCTCTCTGGATGCCCTTCTGTACTCTCCTCTCTCTGGATGCCCTTCTGTTCTTTCCTCTCTTTTGATGCCCTTCAGTTTTCTCCTCTCTCTGGATGCCATTCTGTCTTCTTCTCTCTCTGGATGCCATTCTGTCTTCTTCTCTCTCTGGATGCTCTTCTGTCCTCTCCTCTCTCTGGATGACCTTCTGTCTTCTCCTTTATCTTGATGCCCTCTGTTCTCTCCTCACTCCAGATGCTTTAGTTTTCTCTACTCTCTCCACATGCCCTTCTGTCCTCTCCTCTCTCAGGATGCCCTTCTGTACCCTCCTTTTTCTGTAAGACATTCTGTCTTCTCTTTTCCCTGGATGCCCTTCTGTTCTCTCCTCTCCCTGGATGCCCTTCTGTTCTTTCCTCTCTCTGGACACAAATCTGTTTTTTCCTGTCTCTGGATGGACTTCTGTTATATCTTCTCTCTGGATGCCCTTCTGTCTTCTCCTCTCTCCGGATGCCCTTTTATCCTCTCCTCTCTCTGGATATTCTTTTGTACTCTGCTCTCTCTGGATGCTTTTATGTTCTCTTGTCTCTCTTGATGCTCCTCTGTTCTCTCCTCTCTCTAGATGACATTGTGTCTTCTCCACTCTCTGGATGCCCTTCTGCCCGCTCCTCTCTCTGGATGCCCTTCTGTTCTCTCCTCTCTCTGGATGCGCTTCTCAATTGTACTATTTCGAGATTTCGTTCTGTCCTCTCCTATATCTGGATACCCTTCTGTCTTCTCCTCTCCCTGGATGCCCTTCTGCTTCACCTTACTCTGGAATACCTTCTGTCCTCTCCTTTTTCTGGATGACCTTCTGTCTTATCCTCTCTCTGGATGCCAGTCTATTCTCTCGTCTAACTGGATTCCCTTCTGTTTTCTCCTCTCTCTGGAAACCAATCTGTATTCTCCTCTCTCTGGATGCCTTTTGCCCTCCTCTCTCTCTGGATGCTCCTCTGTTCTCTCCTCTCTCTGGATGCCCTTCTGTACTCTCCTCTCTATTGATGCCCTTCTGTCTTCTCCTTTCTCTGGATGCCATTCTGTTTTCTCATCTCTCTGGATGTCCTTCTGTTCGATCCTCTTGCTGGATGCCCTTCACTCTTCTCCTATCTCTGAATGCCCTTCTGTCTTCTTTTCTCTCTAAATGCCCTTCTGTTTTCTCTGATCTGCTGATGCCATTCTGTCCTCTCATCTCTATGGATTCCTTTCTGTCTTTTCCTCTCTCAGGATATCCTTCTGTCTTCTCTTCTCTCTGGATGCCCTTCTGTACTCTCCTCTCTCTGTATGCCCTTCTGTCTTATCTTCTCTCTGGATGCCCTTCTGTCCTCTCCTCTCTCTGGATGCCCTTCTGTCTTCTCTTCTCTCTCTGTACTCTTCTCTTCCCTTCTGTCCTCTCCTCTCTCTGGATGCCCTTCTGTCTTCTCTTCTCTCTGGATGCCCTTCTGTCCTCTCCTCTCTCTGGATGCCCTTCTGTCTTCTCTTCTCTCTCTGTACTCTTCTCTTCCCTTCTGTACTCTCCTGTCTCTAGATGCCCTTCTGTCTTCTCTTCTATCTGGATACCCTTAAGTACTCTCTTCTCTCTTGTTCTCTTCTGTTCTCTCCTCTTTCTTGAGGCCCTTCTGTTCTTTCCTCTCACTGGATAACCTTCTGTCCTCTCTTTTCTCTGGATGCCTTTCTGTTCTCTCCTCTCAGTGGATGCCCTTCTGTCTTCTCCTCTCTCAGGCTTCTCTTCTTTTCTCTCCTCTCTCTTGATGAGCTTATGTCCTCTCCTCTCTGTGGATGCCCTTCTGTTCTCTCCTCCCGCTCTCCGGATGCAGTTCGGTCCTCTCCTCTATTTAGATTCCGTTCTGTTCTCTCCTATCTCAGGATACACTTCTCTGGTCTCCTCTCCCTGTATGCATTTCTGTTCTCACCTCTCTCCAGATGACCTTCTGTTCGCTCCTCTCATAAGATGCCAATTCTTTACTCTCCTCTCTCTGGATGTCCTTCTGTTCTTTCCTCCCTCAGGATGCCCTTCTGTTCTTTCCTGTCTCCGGATGCCCTTCTGTCTCTTCCTCTCTCTAAATACCCTTTGGTACTCTCCTCTCTCTTGATGCCCTTCTCTCCTCTCCATTCTCTGGATGCCCTTCAGTTCTCTCCTTCCTCTGGATTCCCTTCTCTTTTCTCCTCTCTCTGGATTCCCTTCTGTCTTATCCTCTCACTGAATGTCCTTGTGTTCTCTCCTCATTCTGGATGCCCTTCTGTTCTCTTCTCTCTCTGGATGCCCTTCTGCTTCTCCTCTCTCTGGATGTCCTTCTGTTCTCTTCTCTCTCTGGATGCCCTTCTGTTCTCTCCTCTCTCTGGATGTCCTTCTGTTCTCTCCTCTCTCTGGATGCCCTTCTGTTCTTTCCTGTCTCCAGATGCCCTTCTGTCTCTTCCTCTCTCTAAATGCCCTTCAGTACTCTCCTCTCTTTGGATGCCCTTTTGTCCTCTCCATTCTCTGGATGCCCTTCAGTTCTCTCCTTCCTCTGGATTCCCTTCTCTTTTCTCCTCTTTCTGGATTACCTTCTGTCTTATCCTCTCACTGAATGTCCTTGTGTTCTCTCCTCATTCTGGATGCCCTTCTGTTCTCTTCTCTCTCTGGATGACCTTCTTTCTTCTCCTCTTCCTGGATGCCATTCTGTTTTCTCCTCTCTCTGGATACCATTCTGTCTTCTCCTCTTTCTGAATGGTCTTTTGTCCTCTCCTCTCTCTGAATGCCCTTCTCTCCTCTCCTCTGTGTGGATGCCCTTCTTACACTCATTTCTCTGGATCCCCTTCTGTCATTCCTCTCTCTGGATGTTCGTTTTTACTCCCCTCTCTGAGGATGACCTTCTGTCTTCTCCTCTCTCTGGATGCCCTTCTGTTCTCTCCTTTCTATGGATGCCCTTCTGTTCTTTCCTTTCTCAGGATGCCCTTCTGTTATCTCCTCTATCTGGATGCATTTCTGTTCTGTCCTCTCTACTGATGCCCTTCTGTTCTATCCTCTCTCTTGATGCCTTTCTGTCCTCTCCTTTCACTAGATGCCCTTCTGTCCTCTACTCCTCTGGATGCCCTTCTGTATTCTTCTCTCTATGTATCCCTTCTATCCTCTCCTCTCTCTAGATGCACTTCTGTTCTCTCTTCACTCCAGATGCCCTTTTGTCCACTCCTCTCTCTGGATGCCCTTCTGTCCTCTCCTCTCCCTGGATGCTCTTCTGTTCTCTCCTCTCTCTAAATGCCCTTCTGTTCTTTCCTCTCTCTAGATGCCCTTCTGTCTCTTCCACTCTCTAAATGCCATTCAGTTCTCTCCTCTATCTGAATGCCCTTCTGTACTCTCCATTCTCTGGATGCCCTTCAGTTCTCTCCTCTCTCTGGATTCACTTCTGTTTTTTCCTCTCTCTGGATGCCCTTCTGTTCTCTACTCTTTCTGGATGGCCTTCTGTTCTCTCCATTCTCTGGATGCCCTTCTATAGTCTCCTCTCTCTGGATGCATTTCTGTACTCTCCTCTCTCTTTATGCCCTTCAGTTCTCTCTTTTCTCCAGATGCCCTTCTGTCTTCTCCTCTCTCAGGCTTCTCATCTTTTCTCTCTTTTCTCTTGATGAGCTTATGTCATCTCCTCTCCGTGGATGCCCTTCTGTTCTCTCCTCCCTCGGGATGCACTTCTGTTCTCTTCTCTTTCCTGATGCCCTTCGGTCCTCTCCTCTCTTTGAATGCCCTTCTGCTCTCCTCTCTCAGGATGCCCTCCTTTTGTCTCCTCTCTATGGATTCATTTCTGTTCTCTCCTCTCTCCAGATGCCCTTCTGTTCTCTCCTCTCTCTGGATGCCCTTCTGTTCATTCCAGTCTCTGGATGACCTTCTGTCTTCTCCTCTCTCTGGATGACCTTCTGTACTCTCCTCAATCTGGATGCCCTTCTTTATTCTTCTCTCTATGTATCCCCTTCTGTTCTCCTCTTCCTCTTGATGTCCTCTTCTCTCTTCTCTCCGGATGCCATTCTGTCCACTCCTCTCTTTGTATGCATTTCTGTCTTCTCCACGCTCTGGCAGCTCTTCTGTTCTCTCCTTTCTCTTGATGCCCTTCTGTCCTCTCCCCTCTCTGGATGCCCTTCTGTCCTCTTCTCTCTCAGGATTCTTTCCGGACGTCTCCTCTCTTGGGATGCCCTTCTGTCCTCTCCTTTTTCTGGATAACTACTGTCTTTCCTATCTCTGGATGCCCTTCTGTTCTCTCCTCTCTCTGGAAGCCCATCTGGTTTTTCATGTGTCTGGATGACCTTCTGTTATATCTTCTCTCTGGATGCCCGTATTCTCCTCTCTCTGGATGCCCTTTTATCCTCTCCTCCCTCTGGATGCCCTTCTGTTCTCTCCTCTCTCTGGATGCTTTTTGGTTCTCTTGTCTCTCTGGATGCCCTTCTGTCTTTTCTTTTCTATGGATGCCCTTCTGTCCTATCCTCTCTCTGGATGCCCTTCTGTTCTCTCCTCTTTCTGGATTTGCTTCTTAATTCTACTATTTCAATTTTTCGTTCTGTCCTCTCCTATCTCTGGATACCCTTCTGTCTTCTCCTCTCTCTGGATGCCCTTCTGTTCTCTCATCTCCCTGGATGCCCTTCTGATCTCTCCTCACTCTGGATACCCTTCTGCTTCTCCTCACTCTGGATGACCTTCTGTCCTCTCCTCTTTCTGGATGACCTTGTGTCTTCTCCTCTCTCTGGATGCCATTCTGTTCTCTCCTCTATCTGAATTCCCTTCTGTTTTCTCCTCTCTCCAGAAGCCAATCTGTATTCTCCTCTCTCTGGATACCCTTTTGTCCTCCTCTCTCTCTGGATGCTCCTCTGTTCTCTCCTCTCGCTGGATGCCCTTCTGTCCTCTCCTGTCTCTGGATGCCCTTCTGTTCTATCCTCTCTCTGGATTCGCTTCTCAATTGTACTATTTCAAGATTCTATTCTGTCCTCTCCTATCTCTGGATACCCTTCTGTCTTCTCGTCTCTCTGGATGCCCTTCTGTTCTCTCATCTCCCTGGATGCCCTTCTGCTTCTCCTCACTCTGAATGACCTTCTGTCCTCTCCTCTTTCTGGATGACCTTCTGTCTTCTCCTCTCTCTGGATGCCATTCTGTTCTCTCCTCTATCTGGATTCCCTTCTGTTTTCTCCTCTCTCTGGAAGCCAATCTGTATTCTCCTCTCTCTGCATGCCCTTTTGCACTCCTCTCTCTCTCTCTCTCTCTCTCTCTCTCTCTCTCTCTCTCTCTCTCTCTCTCTCTCTCTCTCTGTCTGTCTCACTCTCTCTCGATGCACCTCTGTTCTCTCCTCTCTCTGGATGCCCTCCTGTACTTTCCTCTCTATTGATGCCCTTCTGCTTTCTTCTCTCTCTGGATGCCCTTCTGTTCTCTCCTCTCTCTCTGTATGTGCTTCTCAATTCTACTATTTCAAGATTCTGTTCTGTCCTCTCCTATCTCTGGATACCCTTCTGTCTTCTCCTCTATCTGGATGCCCTTCTGTTCTCTCATCTCCCTGGATGCCCTTCTGTTCTCACCTCACTCTGGATACCCTTCTGCTTCTCCTCACTCAGGATGACCTTCTGTCCTCTCCTCTTTCTGGATGAAATTCTGTGTTCTCCTTCCTCTTGATTCCATTCTGTTCTCTCCTCTATCTGGTTTTCCTTCTGTTTTCTCCTGTCTCTGGAAGCCAATCTGTAGTCTCCTCTCTCTGGATGCCCTTTTGTCCTCCTCTCTCTCTGGATGCTCCTCTCTTCTCTCTTCTCTCTCCTCTCTGGATGGAATTCTGTACTCTCCTCTCTATTGATGCCCTTCTGTCTTCTCCTCTCTCTGGATGCCATTCTGTTTTCTCATCTCTCTGGATGTCCTTCTGTTTTCTCCTCACTCTGGATGCCCTTCACTCTTCTCCTATCTCTGGATACCCTTCTGTCTTCTCCTCTCTCTAAATACCCTTCTGTTTTCTCTGATCTGCTGATGCCATTCTGTCCTCTCATCTCTATGGATTCCTTTCTGTCCTCTCCTCTCTCAGGATATCCTTCTGTATTCTCTTCTCTCTGGATGCCCTTCTGTACTCTCCTCTCTCTGTATGCCCTTCTTTATTCTCTTCGCTCTGGATGCCCGTCTGTACTTTCCTCTCTCTAGATGCCCTTCTGTCTTCTCTTCAATCTGGATACCCTTAAGTTCTCTCCCCTTTCTTGTTCTCTTCTGCTCTCCCCTCCTTCTTGAGGCCCTTCTGTTCTTTCTTCTCTCTGGATAACCTTCTGTCCTCTCCTCTTTCTGGATACCCTTCTACCTTTCCTATCTCTGGATGCCCGTTTGTTTGATCTTCTCTCTGGATGATCATCTGTTCTCTCCTCTCTCGATGCCCTTTTGTTCCTTCCTCTCTCAGGATGCCCTTCTGTCTTCTCCTCTCTCAGGCTTCTCTTCTTTTCTCTCCTCTCTCTTGATGAGCTTATGTCCTCTCCTCTCTGTGGATGCCCTTCTGTTTTCTCCTCCCTCGGGATGCCCTTCTGGTTTCTCCCCTCTCCGGATGCAGTTCGGTCCTCTCCTCTCTTTGGATTTTGTTCTGTTCTCTCCTATCTCAGGATACACTCCTCTGGTCTCCTCTCCCTGTATGCATTTCTGTTCTCTCCTCTCTCCAGATGCCCTTCTGTTCGCTCCTCTCATAAGATGCCAATTCTTTACTCTCCTCTCTCTGGATGTCCTTCTGTTCTCTCCTCTCTCTGGATGTCCTTCTGTTCTTTCCTGTCTCCAGATGCCCTTCTGTCTCTTCCTCTCTCTAAATGTCCTTCAGTACTCTCCTCTCTCTGGATGCCATTCTGTCCTCTCCTTTCTCTGGATGCCCTTTAGTTCTCTCCTTCCTCTAGATTCCCTTCACTTCTCTCCTCTCTTCGGATTGCCCTCTGTCTTATCCACTCACTGGATGTCCTTGTGTTCTCTCCTCATTTTGGATGCCCTTCTGTTCTCTTCTCTCTCTGGATGCCCTTCTGTTCTCTTCTCTCTCTGGATGACCTTCTTTCTCCTCCTCTTCCTGGATATCCTTCTGTTTTCTCCTCTCTCTGGATACCTTTCTGTCCTCTCCTCTCTCTGGATGGTCTCTTGTCCTCTCCTCTCTCTGAATGCCCTTCTCTTCTCTCCTCTGTGTGGATGACATTCTTAGACTCATTTATCTGGATCCCCTTCTGTCATTCCTCTCTCTGGATGTTCGTTTTTACTCCCCTCTCTCAGGATGACCTTCTGTCTTCTCCTCTCTCTGGATGCCCTTCTGTTCTCTCCTTTCTATGGATGCCCTTCTGTTCTTTCCTTTCTCAGGATGCCCTTCTGTTATCTCCTCTATCTGGATGCATTTCTGTTCTGTCCTCTCTAATGATGCCATTCTGTTCTATCCTCTCTCTGAATGCCCTTCTGTCCTCTACTCTCTCTGGATGCCCTTCTGTATTCTTGTCTCTATGTATCCCCTCCTATCCTCTCCTCTCTCTGGATGCACTTCTGTTCTCTCTTCACTCCGGATGCCCTTCTGTTCTCTCCTCTCTTTGGATGCCCTTCTGTCCTCTCATCTCCTGTGATGCTTTTCTGTACTCTCCTCTCTCTACATGCCCTTCTGTTCATTCCTCTCTCTAGATGCCCTTCTGTCTCTTCCACTCTATAAATGCCCTTCTGTCCTCTCCTCTCTCTTGATGCCCTTCTGTCCTCTCCTCGCTCTTGATGCCCTTCTGTCCTCTCCTCTCTCTGTATGGCCTTCTGTTCTCTACTCTTTCTGGATGCCCTTCTGTTCTCTCCTCTCTCAGGATGCCCTTCTTTAGTCTCCTCTCTCTGGATGTATTTCTGTACTCTCCTCTATCCATATGCCCTTCAGTTCTGTCTTTTCTCCGGATGCCCTTCTGTCTTCTCCTCTCTATGGATGTCTTTCTGTTCTCCCCTCTTTCTAAATGCCATTCTGTATTCTCCTCTCTGAGGAGGCCCTTCTGTCCTCTCATCTCTGTCTGTATGCCCTTCTGTTCACTCCTCTCTCCGGAAGCCCTACTGTTCTCTACTCTTTTTTGATGCTCTTCTGTTTTCTCCTCTCTCTGTATGCCATTCTGTCTTCTCTCTCTGGATGCCCTTCTGTCCTCTCCTCTCTCTGAATGCCCTTCTGTCTTCTCCTTTATATTGATGCCCTTCTGTTCTCTCCTCTCTCTAAATGCCATTCTATTTTCTCCTCTCTCAGGATGCCCTTCTGTCCTCTCATCTCTCTTTGTATGCCATTCTGTTCACTCCTCTCTACGGAAGCCCTGCTGTTCTCTACACTCTTCGGATGCCTTTCTGTCCTCTTCTCTCTCTGGGTGTCCTTCTCTACTCTCCTCTATCTGGGTGCCTGTTGAGCCTTGGACGAAGTAACTCCATTTAACCTGTTACCTTCAGTCACGTAGGACATGTAGAGGGTGTGACTAACAAGTCTCCACCTCCAGAGATTTAAATATTAATGAATTATCAAAAGGCCAGGGGCATAGCTAATTAAGTTATTCCCTCCCCTTTCCCCTTCCCTGGCTTTTGGCGGGGAAAGCACATATCACTTGCTTCCATTCACCATGTCATGAACAATAAAAGCTTTGGAAAACTGAACTCCATATGTCCATGGTCTCTCTGACTGATTCCCAGCTTTTGGAACCCTGGAACCTTGCCAATACAGCCGCCGGCCCGCCCACTGACAGCTGCGTGAATGTGGGATCCTCTGCTGGGGGCGCTGGAAGCCCTGATGCAGGACCGCCCTAAGACTATGTCGCCGGACTCCCTCCCCTCGCCCGCGAGATTTCTTCCCCGCAGCTGGTGCTCAATGTGGAGCACGACCACCCATGCATTTACAAGAATCATCCTGGCTGAATCTGCTAAGCAAGTATACTTCCTGCGAGATGTGATACTAAGTCTCTCGGTCCTCTCTCAGCACACGCACCCCGCAGGCTCCCGCCTCCATTCTGCCAGAGTTCCAAGACCCCAGATGGAGGCCAATCTCGGCGTATGGATCTGCTGCCATGTGACCCACACATTCTCCCGTTTTGCCGCGCCCACCCATCCCTGAGGCTTGGGCCCAAAATGGAGATTTCCCACCGAGAGACTCCTACCGCAGAGTCTGCTTTACACACTGTGGGTGCCCTGCTTAGCCCCTGCTCCTCTACAATAGCCCTATCTCTGACAAAGGATTGTGAAGACCAGTGACAGAGATCCACACTCGTGCACCCATGCACAGGCCTACATTGTTTCCCACAGGTGGCGGACAACGGGCGCAGAGCCAGCTCCACATGTGCCCCCCCCCCACTGGTGTCTGCAAAAACCGTGAGTAACATCTCTCTCTGTCCACCCTACCCCCTCTTTCTTTCTCTGATTCTTAGCTATAGTCTAACTCCTGCCTAATACAAAAGAACTAGGTCTCTCTCCCCACATGTTCTCCAGCTCAAGGACAAGATGGCAGCGGCTTCTTAGCCCCCAACTCTTCCCATCCCCCCAGCTCCACAGAGGGGGTTCCTTCACAGCTAATAGCTGTCTTTCAAGCCACAGCACCTGCTGTAACCCTCTTTCTAAGACTCCCTTGGCTGAGAGACTCCTTCTCGCGGCTGAGACCGTCCTCTCTCTCTCTGTCTCTGTCTCTTTCTCTCAAAATCACCAACTCCAAACTCTAGCCCCTAGCACCCTGCCAGGTAGCTTCTTTCCCTACTCCCCTGTCTTATGCAACAGGCTACAGCTATTTTGCTTAGCCTGCTTGCCTGAAGCAACAGGGGGGAACCCTGCTTGCTACCCAGCCCTGTGTTCCTTAGCCAGCCTATGCTTCACCTCACCCTCAGTCATTTGCAGCTGACTAAAGCTACTTAGCTCAGCCAGCTTGCCTGAAGCAGCGGATCTAAAATCCTGCCTGCACCCCTTGCTCCACTGCTGCCTGCCAATTTCTCTCAATGCTGCCTGACTCCAATCCAACTTCCACGTGTCTATCCCATAGACACAGACTCTCACTCTTTCTGACTCTTAGCTCTCCCTTGCTTCTTGCTTGCCTTAAACTTTTCTTCAAAGTTGGCCTTTCCTCTTCTTCTCTACATTTAAAATTTACCAACTAAGAAAAAGAAAAGCAGGAATGCAGAACCTCTCTGCCAGAGCACCCAGACGCCACATGGCAGAGCTAGGCCCCTCCCCCCACTGCTTCTAAACCTGCCATTACTGCTTCTCCCCAACAGGAGGACCTGCAACAAACTTTCCTGTTTTTTCAACCAAAATTTTGTTATTTTTTCTATTTTAATGCTGCCTTTTCTCTCTAATACTCGTGATAGATGTCCAACATTATTTTTCAACCTTTATAATTTCTTCAAGGTTTAAAAGCCATCTAATTTCCTTCCACAGTTAAGTCAACGTGCTGATCACCATTTCGTGAGTCTTAATTAACAACTAATTTCTTTTACAGGCAAACTGTTGCTGCCAATCCCAGATACAAAATTAACATTGTTTTTCTCCCTCAGCTATCCAAGATACCTTCTAAGACTAAATTTCCTCAAACACCTTTGCTTTTCCAAGATCTTAACGACAGGCCATAAGGTGCTTGTTCCCAAACAATTTAATGCTCCATATCCAGCCTACAGACATCTCCCTGCCGGAGATGCTGCTTCCCTCCTGTGATTATCCTACAGGTATACCCACAGATACAACAGAGTTCAGCCATCCTCTGGAACCTGCATGAGATGCCAAGCTGCTTCCTCCCAGCCACCTCATCTGACTGCAGACTCCAGAGACATGCTGAGATCCAGTGACAGCACCACCTCCTGGAACCTGCCAAGCTGCCTTCTTCCAGTCATCTCATCTGACTGAAGAACCCAGAACATGCTGAGATCCAGAGACCCACACCAGGCTCCAGAGATGCACACTAGAACCCAGAGATGCTCACTACAGAAGACAGATCCAGACCTTCCAGCTACAAATGAACTCTTTTGCCAAAGTCACATAGCTAAAGTTACATGTTAGTGAGGAAAACATAATGTCTATTTAGATTAATCAGATGTCATTACCCTCAAACTGTACAATCTGTATTTAATTGTTTCAATAATTCCCTGCCTTCCAAACCCTACCCTCAATTCCCATTACACTTGACTTAGTTATGCTACACCCTCTGGCCTACATAGTGTTTTATTTTGACCACCTCATCTAAAATTTTCACTAAAAACAGTGAGATGTTGGGCTGTGAAGACATGGCTTGGACATAGCCTGGTTGAACGGGCTTTAAACCCCGGAGACCCTTTTAGGGACGGTAGGATGTTTAGCCCTGTTCCAAGGCCCCCTCCATAGAGCACTAGGTTTGAGATAGCCAGGGGACCCAACAGGACATTGCCTGTCAGGGATGGCATATTATCTCCCTGTGCTCCCGGATTCCAGACTACTTCCACGTGGTCCACATCTCTCATTAACACAGAATTGCCCCTCCTTTTATGAAAGAAAAGAGGGTGGGATGTTGAGCCTTGGAAGAGGTAACTCCATTTAACCTGTTACCTTCAGTCACGTAGGACAGGTAGAGGGTGTGACTAACAAGTCTCCACCTCCAGAGATTTAAATATTAATGAATTATCAAAAGGCCAGGGGTGTAGCTAATTAAGTTATTCCCTCCCCTTTCTCCCTTCCCTATAAGATTGGCCTCCCCTGGCTTTTGGTGGGGGAAGTGCGTATCATTTGCATCCATTCACCATATCATGAACAATAAAAGCTTTGGAAACCTGAACTCCACGTGTCCATGGTCTCTTCGCCTGATTCAAAGCTTTTGGAACCCTGGAACCTTGCCTATACAGCTGCCGGCCTGCCCACTGACAGCTGCGTGAATGTGGGATCCTCAGCTGGCAGCGCTGGAAGCGCTGATGATGGACCGCCCTAAGACTCTGTCACCGGACTCCCTCCCTCCGCCCGCGAGACTTCTTCCCCCGCAGCTGGCGAGATTTCTTCCCCGAAGGTGCCCTTCTGTACTCTCCTCTCTATGGATTCCGGTCTGTTCTCACGTCTCTCCTAATGCAGTTCTGTCCTCTCCTCTCTTTGGGTGTCCATCTGTATTCTCCTTTATATTGATGCTTTTCTGTCTTCTCTCTCCACATTACCTTCTGTACTCTCCTTTCTCTGGATGCCTTGGTGTCTTCTCCTCTCTCTCAATGCCCTTCTGTCCTCTCCTCTCTCTGGATGCCCTTCTGTTCTCTCTTGTGTCTGGATGCCCTTTTGTCTCCTTTTCTGTCTGGATTCCCTTTTGTATTCCCCTCTCTCTGAATGCCCTTCTATTCCCTCCTCTCTCTGGATGCCCTTCTGTTCTCTCCTCCCTCTGGGTTCCCTTCTGTTTTCTCCTCTTTCAGGATGTTCTTCTGTTCTCTCCTCCCTCTGGGTTCCCTTCTGTTTTCTCCTCTTTCAGGATGTTCTTCTGTTCTCTCCTCTCTCTAATGATGCTTTTCTGTTCTCTCCTCTTCCCGATGCCCTTCTGTTCTCTACACTCTCTTAATGCCCTTCTGTCCTGACCTCTCTCTGGATTCCATTCTGTTCCTTTCTCTCTCTGGATGCCATTTGGTCTTCTCCTCTCTCTGGATGCCCTTCTGTCTTCTCCTCTCTATGGATGCCCTTCTGTTCTCTCCTCTCTCTAAATGCCCTTCTGTTCTCTCCTATCTCTAAATGCCATTCTGTTTTCTCCTCTCTCTCTGGATGCCCTTCTGTTCTCTCCTATCTATAGATGCCCTTCTGTCCTCTCAGCTCTCTTTATGCCTTTCTGTTCCCTCCTCTCTCTGGATGCCATTCGGTCTTCTCCTCTATCTGGATGCCCTTCTGTCTTCTCCTCTTTATGGTTGCCCTTCTGTCCTCTCCTCTCTCTGGATGCCCTTCGTTATTTCCTTTATCTTGATTCCTTTCTGTTCTCTCCTCTTTCTTGATGCCCTTTTGTATTCGCCTCTCTCAGGATGCTCTTCTGTCCTCTCACTTCTCTTTATGCCCTTCTGTTCCCTGCTCTCTCTGGATGCCATTCGGTCTTCTCCTCTCTCTGGATGCCCTTCTGTCTTCTCTCTATAAATGCCCTTCTGTTCTCTCCTCTCTCTAATGCCATTCTGTTTTCTCCTGAGGATGCACTTCTGTCCTCTCATCTCTCTCTGTATGCCCTTCTGTTCACTCCTCTCTCCGGAAGCCCTACTGTTCTCTACTCTTTTATGATGCCCTTCTGTTTTCTCCTCTCTCTGGATGCCCTTCTGTCTTCTCCTTTATATTGATGCCCTTCTGTTATTTCCTCTCTTTAAATGCCATTCTGTTTTCTCCTCTCTCAGGATGCCCTTCTGTCCTCTCATCTCCCTTTGTATGCAATTCTGTTCACTCCTCTCTCCGGAAACCCTACTGTTCTCTACTCTCTCCGGATGGCCTTCTGTCCTCTCCTTTCTCTGGATGCCCTTCTCTACTCTCCTCTATCTGGGTGCCCTTCTGTACTCTCCTCTCTATGGATTCCCGTCTGTTCTCACCTCTCTCCCAATGCAGTTCTGTCCTCTCCTCTCTCTGGATGTCCATCTGTAATCTCCTTTATCTTGATGCTTTTCTGTCTTCTCCTCTCTCTTGATGATCTTCTATCCTCTCCTCTCTCGTGATGACCTTCTGTCTTCTACTATCTCTCAATGCCCTTCTGTTCTCTCGTCTCTCTGGATTGCCTTTAGTTTTCTCCTCTTTCAGGAGATGCCCTTCTGTGCTTTCCTCTCTCTCTGGACGACCTTCGGTTCTCTCTTCTCTCTGTATATTCTTCTATCTTCTACTCTCTTCAAATGCCCTTCTGTCCTCTCCTCTCTCTCTGGATGCCCTTCTGTCATCTCTCTAGATGTCCTTCTGTCATCTCCACTACCTTTATGCCTTTCTGTTCCCTCCTCTCTCTGGATGCCATTCAGTCTTCTCCTCTCTCTGGATGCCCTTCTATCTTCTCCTCTCTATGGTTGCCCTTCTGTTCTCTCCTCTCTCTGGATGCCCTTCTGTTCTGTCCTCTCTCTTGATGCCCTCCTGTCTTCTCCTCTCTCTGGATGCCCTTCGTTATTCTACTTTATCTTGATGCCCTTCTGTCCTTTCCTCTCTATGGATGCCCTACTGTTCTCTCCTCTCTATGAATGCCCTTCTGTCTTCTCCTTTCTCTCTCTGGATGGCGATCAGTTCTCTCTTTTCTCTGTATATTCTTCTATCTTCCACTCTCTCCAGATGCCCTTATGTCTTCTCCTCTATCCAGATGCCATTGTGTCCTCTCCTCTCTTTCTGGATGCCCTTCTGTCCTCTCCTTTCTCTAGATACCCTTCTGTCATCTCCTCTCTATTTATGCCTTTCTGTTCATTCCTCTCTCTGGATGCCCTTCTGTCCTCTCCTCTCTGTGGATGCACTTCTGTCCTCTCTTCTCTCTGGAGGCCCTTAATTATTCTCCTTTATCTTGATGCCCTTCTGTATTCTCCTCTCTCAGGATGCCCTTCTGTTCTCTCCTCTCTCTTAATGCCCTTCTGTCCTGACATCTCTCTGGATTCCATTCTACTCCCTTCTCTCTCTGGATGCCATTCGGTCTTCTCCTCTCTCTGGATGACCTACTGTTCTCTACTCTCTCTGGATACCCTTCTGTCCTCTCCTCTCTCTGGATGACCTTCTGTACTGTCCTTTCTCTGAGCTTCTGTCTTCTCCTCTCTCTGATTTCCCTTTTTTCTCTCCTCTCCCTGGAGGACCTTCTTTTATCTCCTTTCTCAGGAAGAACTTCTATCCTCTCCTCTCTCTGGGTGCGCTTCTGTTCTCTCCTCTCTCTGGATGCCCTTCTGTTCCCTCCTCTCTCTGGATGGCCTTATGTCCTCTCTTTCTCTAGATGCCCTTCTGTTCTCTCCTCTCTCTTGATGTTCTTCTGTCCTGTTCTCTCTGAGGATGCCCTTCTGTACTCTCCTATCTCTGGATGCCCTTCGGTTCTCTCTTTTCTCTGGATGTTCTTCTGTCTTCTACTCACTACAGAGGCCCTTCTGTCCTCTCCTCTATCTGGATGCCCTTCTGTCCTCTCCTCTCTCTTGATGCCCTTCTGTATTCTCCTTTATCTTGATGCCCTTCTGTTCTCTGTCTCTCTAGGTGCTCTTTTGTTTTCTCCTCTCTTGGGATGCCCTTCTGTCCTCTCCTCTCTCTCTCTGGATGCACATCTGTTCTCTCCTCTCTCTGGTGGCCTTAATGTTCTCTCCTCTCTCCGTAATCCCTTCTGTCCTCTCCTCTCTCTGGATGCCCTACTGTACTCTCCTCTCTCTTGTGCCCTTCTGTTCTCTCCTCTCTACAGATGTCATTCTGTCCTCTCCTCTGTCTGGATTCCATTCTCTTTTCTCCTCTCTCTGGTTGGTCTTCTATCTTCTCCTCTCTCTGGGTGCCCTTCTGTCCTCTCCTTTCTCTGGATACCTGTCTATTCTTTCGTCTCTCTGGATGCTTTTCTGTTCTCTCCTTCTATGGTTTCCCTTCTTTCCTCTTTTTTCTCTGGATGATTTTCTGTTCTCTCCTTTCTTTTGATGCCCTTCTGTCCTGTCCTCTCTCTGGATGCCCTTCTGTCGTCTCATTTATATTGATGTTCTTCTGTTGTTTCCTCTCTCTGGATGCCCTACTGTTCTCTACTCTCTCCGAATACCCTTCTGTCTTGTCCTCTCACTGGATGACCTGTACTGTCCTTTCTCTGTATGAGTTTCTGTCTTCTCCTCTCTCTGATTGCCCTTCTTTTCTCTCCTCTCCCTGGAGGCCCTTCTGTTATCTCCTATCTCAGGAAGAACTGTCTTCTCCTCTCTCTGGATATGCTTCTGTTCTCTCCTCTCTCTAGATGCCCTTCTGTTCCCTCCTCTCTCTGAATGGCCTTCTGTTCTCTCTTAATCTGGGTGCCCTTATCTTCTCTCCTCTATCTTGATGCCCTTCTGTCCTGTCCTCTCTGAGGATGCCCGCTTGTACTCTCCTAACTCTGGATGCCCTTCTGTTCTCTCATTTCTCTGGATGTTCTTCTGTCTTCTACTGACTCCAGAAGCCCTTCTGTCCTCTCCTCTCTCCGGATGCCCTTCTGTCTTCTCCTTTATCTTGATGCCCTTCTGTTCTCTCCTCTCTCCAGATGCCCTACTGTTCTCTCTTCTCTCCAGATGCCCTACTGTTCTCTACTCTCTCCGGATGCCCTTCTGTCCTCTCCTTTCTCTGGATTACCTTCTGTACTGTCCTTTCTGTATGACCTTCTCTCTTCTCCTCTATCTGGATGCCCTTCTGTTCTCTCCTGTCTCTAAAGGCTCTTCTGTCTTCTCCCTCTGAATGATTTTCTTTACTATCCTCTCTCTGGATGCCCTTTTGTCCTCTGCTCTCTCTGAGTGCCCTTCTGTCCTCTCTTCTCTGTGGATGCCCTTCTGTCCTCTCCTCTCTCTGGATGCACTTCTGTCCTTTCCTCTCTCTGGATGCCCTTCTGTTCTCTCCTCTCCCTGGATGATCTTCTGTCCTCTCCTCCCTCTGGATGACCTTCTGTCTTCTACTATCTCTTGATGCCCTTCTGTTTTCTCCTCTCTCTGGATTCCCTTCAGTTTTCTCTTCTTTCAGTATGCCCTTCTCACTTCTCCTCTTGCTCTCTCTCTGGATTCCCTTCTATATTCCTCACTCCGTATGCCCTGTTGTTCTCTACTCTCTCCAGATACCCTTCTGTCCTTTCTTCTCTTTGGTTTACCTTCTGTACCCTCCTTGCTACATATGACCTTCTGTCTACTCCTATATTTGGATGCCCTTCTTTTCTATCGTCTCCCTGTATGCCCTTCTGTTCTCTCCTGTCTCAGGATGCCCTTCTGTCCTCTATTCTCTCTGGATGACCTCCTGTTCTCTCCCCTCTCTGGATGCCCATCTGACTTCTCCTCTATCTGAATGCCGTTCTGTTCTCTCCTCTCTCTGGATGCTCTTCTGTTCTATCCTTCCTCCGGATAATCTTCTGTTCTTTCCTGTCTCTGGATTCCCTTCTGTCATCTCATCTCTCTGAAAGCCCTTCTGTCCTCTCCTCTCTACGGATGCAATTGTGTTCCCTCCTCTTTCTGAATGCCATTCGGTCTTCTCCTCTCTCTGGATGCCCTTCTGTCTTCTCCTCTCTATGGATGCCCTAATGTTCTTTCCTCACGTTGGATGCGCTTCTGTTTTCTCCTCTCTCTGAATGGCTTTCTGTCTTCTGCTCTCACTGGATGCCCTTCTGTATTCTCCTATCTCTGGATGCCCTTCTGTATTCACCTCTCTCAGAATGCCCTTCTATCCTCTCTTCTCTCTCTGGATGTCCTTTTGTCCTCTCCTCTCACTGGATGACCTTCTGTACTGTCCTTTCTCTGTATGACCTTCTGTCTTCTTTATCTGGATGCCCTTCTTTTCTCGCCTCTCCCTGGATGCCCTTCTGTTCTCTCCTCTCTCAGGATGCCCTTCTTTTCTCGCCTCTCCCTGGATGCCCTTCTGTTCTCTCCTCTCTCAGGATGCCCTTCTGTCCTCTCCTCTCTCTTGATGTCCTTCTGTTCTCTCCTCTCTCTGGATGCCCATCTGTCTTCTCCTCTCTCTGAATGCCCTTCTGTTCTCTCCTTTCACTGGATGCTCTTCTGGCCTCTCCTATCTCTAGATACATTTCTGTTCTCTCCTCTCTCTGGATGCCTTTCTGTTCTCTCCTCTCTCTGGATGTGATTCAGGCTTCTCCTCTCTCTGGATGCCCTTCTGTCCTCTACTCTTGCTGGATGCCCTTCAGTCCTCTCCTCTCTCTGGATGCTCTTCTGTCTTCTCCTCTCTATGGATGCCCTTCTGTTCTCTCCTATATTTTGATGCCCATCTGTTTTCTCCTCATTCTGGATCCCATTATCTCTTCACCTATCTTCTGATGCCCTTCGGAATTCTCCTATCTCTGGATGCCCTTCTGTTCTCTCCTCTCTCTGGATGCCCATCTGTCTTCTCCTCTCTCTGAATGCCCTTCTGTTCTCTCCTCTCTCTGGATGTCCTTCTGTATTCTCTTTTCTCTTGAAACCCTTCTGTTCTCTCCTCTCTCTGATTGCCCTTCTGTCTTCTCTTCATTCTGGATGCCTTTCTGTCCTTTCCTCTCTCTAGATGCCCTTCTGTTCTCTCCTCTCTCAGGATGCACTTCTGCCTTCTCATCTCTCTCTGTATGCCATTCTGTTCTTTCTTCTCCTCTCTCTGGGTGCTATTTTGTACACTCCTCTATATGGATGCCCTTCTTTTCTCTTCTCTCTATGGATGCCCTTCTGTATGCTCCTCTCTCTGGATGCCCTTCTTTTCTCTCCTCTCTATGGATGCCATACTGTCCTCTCCTCTCTCTGGATACCTTTCTGTTATCTCCCCTCTCTGGATGCTCTTCTGTCTTCTCCACTCTCTGGATGCCCTTCTGTCCTCTCTTTCTCTGGATGTCTTCGGTTCTCTCCTCTCTCTTGATGCCCTTCTGCCTGTCCACTCTCTGGATGCCCTTCTGTCCTCTCCTATCGCTGGATGCCTTTCTGTCTTCTCTCTCTCGATGCCCTTCTGTCTTCTCCTTTATCTCGTTGCCCTTCTGTTCTCTCCTCTCTGTGGATGCTCTTCTGTTTTCTCCTCTCTCAGGATGCCTTTCTCTCCTGTACTCTCTCTCTGTATGCCCATCTGTTCTCTCCTCTCTCCGGTTGCCCTACTGTTCTCTCCTGTCTCCGGATGCCCTTCTGTCCTCTCCTCTCTCTGGATTACCATCTGTACTGTCCTTTCTCTGTATGACCTTCTCTCTTCTCCTCTATCTGGATGCCCTTCTGTACTCTACTCTCTCTGGATGCCCTTCTGTTCTCTCCTCTCTCTGAAGGCCCTTCTGTCTTCTCCCTCTGAATGATTTTCTTTCTTATCCTCTCTCTGGATGACCTTTTTTGCTCTGCTCTCTCTGAATGTCCTTCTGTCCTCTCTTCTCTGTGGATGCCCTTCTGTCCTCTCCTCTCTCTGGATGCACTTATGTCCTCTCCTAACTCTGAGTGCCCTTCTGTTCTCTCCTCTCCCTGGATGATCTTCTGTCCTCTCCTCCCTCTGGATGACCTTCTGTCTTCTACTATCTCTTGATGCCCTTCTGTTTTCTCCTCCCTCTGGATTCCATTCTGTTTTCTCCTCTCTCACGATGCCCTTCTCTCTTCTCCTCTTTCTCTCTCTCTGGATTCCCTTCTATTCTCTTCTCTCCGGATGCCCTACTGTTCTCTACTCTCTGCGGATACCTTTCTGTCTTTTTTTCTCTTTGGTTTACCTTCTGTACCCTCCTTGCTACATATGACCTTCTGTCTTCTCCTATATTTGGATGCCCTTTTCTCTCATCTCCCTAGATGGCCTTCTGTTCTCTCCTGTCTAAGAATGCCCTTCTGTTCTCTCCTCTCTCTGGATGCTCTTCTGTCCTCTCCCTTCTCTTGATACTCTTCTGTTATCTCCTCTCTCCAAATTACCTTCTGTCCTCTCGTCTCTCTGGATGCCCTTCGGCATTCTCATCTCTCTCAGTATGCCATTCTGTTCTCTCCTCTCTCCAGATGCCCTTCTGTCCTCTCCTTTCTCTGGATACCCTTCTGTTATCTCCTCTCTCTGGATGCCCTTCTGTCTTCTCCTCTCTCCGGATGCCCTTCTGTCTTCTCCTCTCTCCGGATGCCCTTCTGTCCTCTCCTTTCTCTGGATACCCTTCTTTTCTCACCTCTCTCTTGATGCCCTTCTGTCCTGTCTTCTCTCTGGATGCCCTGCTGACATCTCCTACCTCTGGATGCCTTTCTGTCTTCTCCTCTCTCTCGTTGGCCTTCTGTCCTCTCCTCTCTCTGGATTCCCTTGTGTTCTCTCCTTTCTCTGGATGCCCTTTTGTCTTCTCATCTCTCTGGATGCCCTTTTGTTTTCTTCTTTCTTTAGATGCCCTTCTCTCCTCTCCTCTCTCTGGATGACCTTCTGTTCTCTCCTCTCTCTGGATTCCCTTCTGTTTTCTCCCTCTGAATGATTTTCTTTCCTCTCCTATCTCTGGATGCTCTTATGTCCTCTGCTCTCTTTGGATGCCCTTCTGTCCTCTCTGCTCTCTGGTTTCTCTTCTGTTTTCTCCTCTCTCAGGATGCTCTTCTTTCTTCACCTCTCTCTCTGGATGCCCTTTGGCTTATCCTCTCTCTGGATGTCTTGCTGTCTTCTACTCTTTCTGGATGCCTTTCTATTTTCTCCTATCTCTTGATATCCCTCTGTTAAATTTTCTTGCTGGATGGCCTTCTCTCTTCTCCTATCTCTGGATGACCTTCGGTTCTCTCCTTTCTCTGGATGCCCTTCTGTCCTCTCCTCTCTCAGTATGCACTTCTGTCCTCTCCTCTCTCTAGTTGCACTTCTGATCTCTCCACGCAACTTATGCCCTTCTGTCCACTCACCTCCCTGGATGCCCTTCTGATCTCATCTTTCTCTGGATGCCCTTCTGTCTTCTACTATCTCCGGATGCTGTTCTGTCCTCTCTTCTCTCAGGATGCCCTTTTGTCTTCTCCTGTCTCCGGATGCTCTTCTGTCCTCTCCTCTCCAGGATGCCCTTCTGTTTTCTCCTGTAACTGGAATCCCTTCAGCTCTCCCCTCTTTCTGGATGCCATTCTGTCTTCTCGTGTCTCTGGGTATATGTCTCTTCTCTCCTCTCTCTGGATGACCTTCTGTCATCTCTTCTCTGTGAATGCCCTTCTGTCCTCTCTTATCTGTGAATGACTTTCTGTCCTCTCCTCTCTCTGGATGGCCTTCTGTCCTCTCCTCTCTCTGAAGGCCCTTCTGTCTTCTCCCTCTGAATGATTTTTTTCCTCTCCTCTCTTTGGATGCCCTTCTGTCCTCTGCTCTCTCTGAGTGCCATTCTGTCCTCTCTGCTATCTGGTTTCTCTCCTGTTTTCTCCTCTAATCTCTCTGGATGCATTTCTGTCTTCTACTCGCTCCAGATGCCCTTCAGTACTCTCCTCTCTCTGGATGCCCCTCTGTTGTCTCCTTTTTCTTAATGCCCTTCTGTTCTCTCCTCTCTCTGGATGCCTTTCTGTTTTCTCTTGTCTCTGGATGGCTTTCTGTCTTCTCCTCTCTCCGGCTGCCCTTCTGTACTCTCCTATCCCTGGATGGCCTTCTGTTTTCTCCTCTCTCAGGATGCCCTTCTCTACTCTCCTCTCTCTCGATGCCCTTCTGTTCTTTCCTCTCTTAGGATGCCCTTTGGTCCTCTCCTATCTCTGGATGTCCTTCTGTTCTCTTTCTCTCTGGATGCCCATCTGTCTTCTCCTCTCTCTGAATGCCCTTCTATTCTCTCCTCTCACTGGATGCTCTTCTGTCCTCTCCTATCTCTGGATACTTTCTGTTCTCTCATCTCTCTGGATGCCTTTTTGTTCTCTCCTCTCTCTGGATGTTATTCAGTCTTCTCCTCTCTCTGGATGCCATTCTGTCCTCTCCTCTCTCTGGATGACCTTCTGTCCTCTCCTCTCTCTGGATGCCCATCTGTTCCCTCTTCTCTCTGGATGTTATTCGGCATTCTCCTCTCTCTGGATGCTCTTCTGTCTTCTCCTCTCTATGGATGCACTTCTGTTCTGCCTCTCTTTTGATGCCCTTCTGTTTTCTCCTCTTTCTGGATCCCATTCTGTCTTCCCTTCTCTTTGGATGACCTTCTGAACTCTCCTATCTCTGGATGCCCTTCTGTTCTCTCTTCTATCTGGATGTTCTTCTGTCTTCTACTCTCTACAGATGGCATTCTGTCCTCTAATCTCTCTGGATGCCCTTCTATCTTCTCCTTTATCTTGAAGCCCTCTGTTCTCTCCTCTCTCTGGATGCCCTTCTGTCTTCTCTTTTATCTTGTTCCCCTTCTGTTCTCTCCTCTCTCTGGATGCCCTTCTGTTCTCTCCTCTCTCCTGATGCCCTACTGTACTTTATTCTCTCCGAATGCCCTTCTGTCCTCTCCTCTCTCTGGATGCCCTTCTGTACTGTCCTTTCTCTGTATGATCTTCTGTTTTCTCCTCTCTCTGGATGCCCTTCTTTTCTCACTCTTTCTGGATGCCCTTCTGTCCTCTCCTCTCTCTGGATGCCCTTCTGTCCTCTCCTCTCTCTGGATACCCTTCTGTTCTCTCCTCTCTCTGGATGCCCTTCTGTCTTCTCATCTCTCTCAGTATGCCATTCTGTTGTCTCCTCTCTCCGGATGCCATTCTGATTTCTCCTCTCTCTGGATGCTCTTCTGTGCTCTCCTTTCTCTGATAACCCTTCTGTTATCTCCTCTCTCTTGATGCGCTTCTGTCCTGTCCTCTCTCTGGATGCCCTTCTGACATCTCCTATCTCTGGATGCCCTTTTGTCTTCTCCTCTCTCTCAATGCCCTTCTGTCCTCTCCTCTCTCTGGATGCCCTTATGTTCTCTTCTCTCTCTGGATTCCCTTCTGTTTTCTCATCTCTTAGGATGCCCTTCTTTCCTCTCCTCTCTCTGGATTTTCTAATGTTCTCTCCTATCTCCAGATGCCCTACTGTTCTCTACACTCTCCAGATGCCCTTCTGTCCATTCCACTCACTGGATGACCTTCTGTACTCCCTTTTATCTGTATGACCTTCTCTCTTCTTCTTTATCTGGATGCCCTTCTTTTCTATCCTCTCCATGGATGCCCTTCTGTACTCTCCTGTGTCAGGATGCCCATCTGTCCTCTCCTCTCTCTGGATGCCCTTCTGTTCTGTCCTTTCTCTGGATGCCCTCCTGTTCTCTCCACTCTCTGGACACCCATCAGTTTTTTCCTGTCTCTGGATGGCCTTCTGTTTTATCTTCTCTCTGGATGCCCTTCTGTCTTCTCCTCTCTCCGGATGCCCTTTTATCCTCTCCTCTCGCTGGATGCCCTTCTGTTCTCTCCTCTATCTGGATGCTCCTCTGTACTCTTCTCTATATGGATGCCCTTCTGTACTCTCCTCTCTCTGGATGCCATTCTGTCTTCTCCTCTCTCTGGATGCCATTTTTTTTCTCATATCTCTAGATGTCCTTCTGTTTGTTCCTCTTGTTGGATGACCTTCTCTCTTCTCCTATTTCTGGATGCCTTTTGGTTCTCTCCTTTCTCTGGATGCCCTTTTGTCCTCTCCTATCTCAGTATGCACTTCTGTCCTCTCCTCTCTCTAGTTGCACTTCTGTTCTCTCCATGCATTTTATGCCCTTCTGTCCTCTCACCTCTCTGGATGCCCTTCTGTTCTCATCTTTCTCTGGACACCCTTCTGTCTTCTACTATCTCCAGATGCTCTTCTGTCCTCTCCTCTCTCAGGATGCCCTTCTGTCTTCTCCTGTCTCTGGATGCCCTTTTCTTCTCTCCTCTCTCTGGATGTCCTTCTGTCCTCCCCTCTCTCTGGATGCCATTCTGTCTTCTCATGTCTCTGAATGCACATCTCTTCTCTCCTCTCTCTTGATGACTTTCTCCCCTCTCCTCTCTCTGGATGCCCTTCTCTCTTCTCCTGTCTCTGGATGCCTTTCTGTTCTCTCCTCTTTCTGGATGCCCTTCTGTCCTCCCCTGTATCTGGATGCCATTCTGTCTTCTCGTGTCTCTGGGTGCATGTCTCTTCTCTCCTCTCTCTGGATGACTGTCTGTCCTCTATTCTCTCTGAATGCCCTTCTGTCCTCTCTTCTCTGTGGATGCCCTTCTGTCCTCTCCTCTTTATGGTTGTCCTTCTGTCCTCTCCTCTCTCTGGATGCCCTTCTGTCTTCTTGTTCTTGATGCCCTTCTCTTCTCTCATCTCTCTGGATACCCTTCTGTTTTCTCCTGTCTCTGGAAACCCTTCTCTCCTCTCCTCTTTCTGGATGCCCTTCTGTCCTCTCCTCTCTCTGGATGTGCTTCTGTCCTCTCTGCTCTCTGGTATCTCTTCTGTTTTCTCCTCTATAAGGATGCTCTTCCGTATTCTCCTCTCTCTCTCTGGATGCCCTTTATCTTATCCTCTTTCTGGATGCCCTGCTGTTTTCTACTCTCTCTGGATGCCCTTCTGTTCTCTCCACTCTCTGTATGCTGTTCAGTCTTCTCCTCTCTCTGGATGCCCCTCTGTCTTCTCCTCTTTCCATATGCCCTTCTATTCTCTCCTATCTCTGGATGTTCTTCTGTCTTCTATTCACTCTGGATGCACTTCGGTCCTCTCGACTCTCTATGCCCTTCTGTCTCCTCCTTTTTATTGATGCCCTCCAGTTGTCTCCTCTTTCTGGATGCCCTTCTGTTTTCTGCTCTCTCAGGATTCCAGTCTGTCTTCTCCTCTCTCTCTGGATGCCCTTCTTTTCTCTACTATCTCCGGGTGCCCTACTATTCTCTACTCTCTCTGAATGCCCTTCTGTCTTCTGCTCTTTCTGGATGACCTTCTGTACTCTCCTCTGTCTGGATGCCCTTCTGTACTCTCTTCTGCATGGATGCCCTTCTGACTTCTCATCTGTCTGGATGCCCTTCTGTTCTCTATTTCTCTGGCTGCCATTCTGTCCTCTCCTCTCTCTGGATGCCCTTCTGTACTCTCCTCTGTATGGATGCCCTTCTATACTCTCCTCTCCCTGGATGCCCTTCTGTACTCTCCTCTGTATGGATGCCCTTCTATATTCTCCTCTCCCTGGATGCCCTTCTGTTCCCTGCTCTCCCTGGATGCCCTACTGTACTCTTCTATCTCTGGATGCCCTTCTGTTCTCTTGTCTCTCTAGATGTTCTGTCTGCTACCCAAACCGGATGCCCTTCTGTACTTTTAGCTCTCTGGGTGCCCTTCTGTATTCTCCTATATCTTGATGACTTCTGTCCTCTCCTATCTCTGGATGCCTTTTTGTCTTCTCCTGTTTTTCGATGCCCTTCTGTCCTCCCCTCTCTCTTGATGCCCTTCTGTCTTCTACTTTATCTTGTTGCCATTCTGTTCTCTCTTCTCTCTGGATGCCCTTCCGTTTCCTCCTCTCTCAGGATGCCCTTCTGTCCTCTCTCTCTCTCTCTCTCTCTCTCTCTCTCTCTCTCTCTCTCTCTCTCTTTGGGTGCACTTCTGTTCTCTCCTCTCTCCGGATGCCCTTCTGTCCTCTCCTCTCTCTGGATGACCTTCTGTACAGTCCTTTCTCTGTATGACCTTCTGTTTTCTCCTCTATCTGGATGCCCTTCTTTTCTCTCTTCTCCCTGGATGCCCTTCTGTCTTCCCCTCTCTCATGGTGCCGTTCTGTTGTCTCCTCTCACTGGATGCCCTTCTGTCCTCTCCTCTATCTGGATGCAATTCTGTCATCTCCTCTCTCTGGATGGCCTTCTGTCTTCAACTCTCTCCAGATTCCCTTCTGTCCTATCCTCTCTCTGGATGCCCTTCTGTATTCTACTTTCTCTTCATGCCTTTCTGTTTTCTCCTCTCTCAGGATGCCCTTCTGCCTTCTCATCTCGCTCTGTATGCCATTCTGTTGTCTCCTCTCTCCCTATGCCCTACAGTTCTCTACTCTCTCTGGATGCCCTTCCGTCCTCTCCTCTCTCTGGATGCCCTTCTGTTATCTCTTCTGTCTGGATGCCCTTCTGTCTTCTCCTTTCTCAGGATGCCCTTCTATTATCTCCTTGCTCTGGATACCCTTCTGTTTTCTTCTCTTCCTGGATGCTTTTCTGTTCTCTCACTGGATGCCTTTCTGTCCTCTCTTTCTCTGGATGCCCTTCTGTTCTCTCCTCTCTCTCGATGCCCTTCTGTCCTGTCCTCTCTCTGGTTGCCCTTCTTTCCTCTCCTATCTCTGGATGCCTTTCTATCTTCTCCTCTCTCTCCATGCCCTTCTTTCCTCTCCTCTCTCTGGATGCCTTTATGTTCTATCCTCTCTCTGGATTCCCTTTGGTCTTCTTGTTTCTCCGGATGCCCTTTTGTCTTCCCCTATCTCTGGATGCCCTTCTTTACTCTCCTCTCTCTGGATGCCCTTCTGTTCTCTCCATCCTCTGGATTCCCTTCTGTTTTGTCCTCTCTCAGGATGCCCTTCTGTCCTTTACTCTCTCTCTCTGGATTTTCTTTTTTTCTCACCTCTCTCTGGATGCCCTACTGTTCTCTACTCTCTCCAAATGCCCTTCTGTCCATTCCTCTTTCTGGATGACCTCCTGTACTCTTCTTTCTCTGTATTACCTTCTGTCTTCTGCTCTATCTGGATGCCATTCTTTTCTCTCCTCTCCATGGATGCCCTTCTGTTCTTTCCTCTCTCTGGATGCCCTTCTGTTCTCTCCTCTCTCATGATTCGATTCTGTTTTCTCCTCCCTCAGGAGGGCCTTCTGTCCTCTAGTCATTATCCTTGGATGCCCTTCTGTTCTCTCCTGTGTCAGGATGCCCTTCTGTTCTGTCCTCTCTCTGGATGCCCTTCTGTCTTCTCCTCACTCTGGATGCCCTTCTTTCCTCTCCTCTCTCGGGATGCCCTTGTGTTTTCTTTTCTCCGCATTCCATTCTGTCCTCTGTTATCTCTCAATTCCCTTCTGTCCTCTCCTGTTTCTAGATGCCCTTCTATCCTCTAATCTTTCTGGATGTACTTCTGTTCTCTCCTCTCTCTCAAGGCCCTTCTGTCTTCTTTCCCTCTGAAAGATTTTATGTCCTCTCATCTCTCTAGATACCAGTCTGTATTCTGCTCTCTCTGGATGCCCTTCTGTACTTTCCTCTCTCTGGATGCCCTTCTGTTCTCTTCTCTCTCTGGATGCTTTTCTGTTCTCTCCTCTGACTGTATGCCCTTCTGTACTCTCCACTCTTTTGATGCCCTTCTATCTTCTCCTCTCTCTGGATGCCCTTCTGTTCTCTCTTTCTCCGGATGCCCTTCTGTCCTCTCCTCTCTCTGAATTCCCTTCTGTCCTCTCCTCTTTCTGGATGCCCTTCTGTACTCTCCTCCGTCTGGAAGCCCATCTGTACTCTCCTGTCTATGGATGTCCTTCTGTGTTCTCCTCACTCTGGATGCCCTTCTGTTCTCTCCTTTCTCCAGATGCCATTCTGTCCTCTCATATCTCTGAATGCACTTCTGTCCTCTCCTCTTTCTGGATGCCCTTCTGTACTCTCCTCTTTCTGGAAGCGCTTCTGTACTCTCCTGTCTATGGATGCCCTTCTGTCTTCTCCTCTCTCTGGATGCCCTTCTGTTCTCTCCTTTCTCTGGATGCCATTTTGTCCTCTCCTCTCCCTGGATGCCCTTCTGTTCTCTTCTGTCTCTGGATGCCCATATCTCTTCTCCTCTCTTTAAATGTCCTTCTGTTCTCTCCTCTCTCTCTGGAGTCTCTTCTGTCCTCTTCATTCTCTAGATGCCCTTCTGTGTTCTCCTCTCTCTGGATGCCCTTCTGTTCTGTCCTCTCTCTCTGGATGCCCTTCTGTCTTCTCCTCTATCTGGATGCTCTTCTTTTCTTTCCTCTTTCTGGATGCGCTTCTACCCTCTCCTATTTCTGGATGCCCTTCTGTTCTCTCTTCTCTCTGAAGGCCCTTCTGTCTTCTTTTCCCTCTGAAAGATTTTGTGTCCTCTCATCTCTCTAGATGCCCTTCTGTATTCTCCTCTCTCTGGATGCCTTTCTGTCCTCTCCTCTCTCTGGATGCTTTTCTGTTCTCTCCTCTGTTTGGATGCCCTTCTGTCTTCTCCTCTCTCTGGATGTCCTTGTGTCTTCTCCTCTCACTGGATGCATTTCTGTTTTCTCTTTCTCCGGATGCCATTCTGTCCTCTCATATCTCTGAATGCTCTTCTGTCCTCTCCTCTTTCTGGAAGCCCTTCTGTACTCTCCTCTCTCTGGATGCCCTTCTGTTTTCTCCTCTCTTCTGATGCCCTTCTGTTCTCTCCTTTCTCCGGATGGCATTCTGTCCACTCCTCTCTCTGGATGCCCTTCTGTACACTTCTTTGTATGGATGTCCATCTCTTTTTCATCTCCCAGGATGCCCTTCTGTTCTGTCCTATCCCTGGATGCCCTTCTATTCTCTCCTGTCTCTGGATGCCCATCTCTCTTCTCCTATCTCTGGATGCCCTTCTGTTCTCTCCTTTCTCCATATGTCATTCTGTCCTCTCATCTCTGGATTCTTTTCTGTCCTCTCCTTTCTCTAGATGTCCTTCTGTGTTCTCCTCTCTCTGGATGCTCTTCTGTCCTCTCCTCTCTCTGGATGCACTTCTGTTCTCTCCTCTTTCTGGATGCTTTTCTGTTCTCTCCTCTCTCTAGATGACCATCTGTCCTCTGCTTTCTCTGGATGCCCTTCTGTTCTGTCCTCTCTCTGGATAACCTTCTGTCTTCTCATGTCTCTGGATGCCCTTCATTTCTCTCCTCTCTTGGATGCCCTTCTATCCTCTCCTCTTTCTGGATGCCCTTCTGTTCTCTCCTCTCACTGAAGGCCCTTCTGTCTTCTTTTCTCTCTGAAAGATTTTGTGTCCTCTCCTCTCTCTAGATGCCCTTCTGTATTCTTCTCTCTCTGGATGCCCTTCTGTCCTCTCTTCTCTCTGGATACCCTTCTGTTCTCTCCTCTCTCTGGATGCTTTTCTGTTCTCTCCTCTGTCTGTATGCCCTTCTGTACTCTCCTCTCTATGGATGCCCTTCTGTCTTCTCCTCTCTCTGGATGCCCTTCTGTTCTCTTTTTCTCTGGATGCCATTCTGCCCTCTCCTCTCTCTGAATGCCCTTCTGTCCTCTCCTCTTTCTGGATGCCATTCTGTACTCTCCTCAGTCTGGAAGCCCTTCTGTACTCTCCTGTCTATGGATGCCCTTTTGTCTTCTCCTCTCTCTGGATGCCCTTCTGTTCTCTCCTTTCACCGGATGCTATTCTGTCCTCTCATATCTCTGAGTGCACTTCTGTCCTCTCCTCTTTCTGGATGCCATTCTGTACTCTCCTCTTTCTGGAAGTGCTTCTGTACTCTCTTGTCTATGGATGCCCTTCTGTCTTCTCCTCTCTCTGGATGCCCTTCTGTTCTCTCTTTCTCCAGATAACATTTTGTCCTCTCCTCTCTATGGATGCCCTTCTGCTTCTCCTCACTCTAGATGACCTTCTGTCTTCTCTTCTTTCTGGATGACCTTCTGTCTTCTCCTCTCTCTGTATGCCATTCTATTCTCTCCTCTCTCTGTATTCCCTTCTGTTTTCTCCTCTCTCCGGGAGCCAATCTGTATTCTTCTCTCTCTGGATACCCTTTTGTCCTTCTCTCTCTCTGGATGCTCCTCTGTTCTCGCCTTTCTCTGGATTAACTTCTGTACTCTCCTCTCTATTGATGCCCTTCTGTCTTCTCCTCTCTCTGGATTCCATTCTGTTTTCTCATCTCTCTGTATGTCCTTCTGTTTGCTCCTCTCTCTGGATACCCTTCACTCTTCTCCTATCTATGGATGCCTTTCTGTCTTCTCTCTCAGGATGCCCTTCTATCTTCTCCTTCATCTTGATGCCCTTCTGTCCTCTCCTCTCTCTGGATGCCCTTCTGTATTCTCCTCTCTCAGGATGCCCTTCTGTCCTCTTCTCTCTCTCTGGATGCCCATCTATTCTATCCTTTCTCTGGAGGCCTTAATGTTCTCTCCCCTCTCCAGAATCCTTTCTGTTCTCTCCTCTCTCTTCGTGCCCTTCTGTTTTTTTCCTCTCTCAGGATGCTCTTCTGTCTTCTCCTCTCTCTCTGTATGCCCTTCAGATTTCTCCTCTCTCTGGATGCCCTTCTGTACTCTCCTCTTTATGGATGCCCTTCTGTTTTATCCTCTCTCAGGATTCCCATCTGTCTTTTCCTCTCTCTCTGGATGCCCTTCTTTTCTCTACTATCTCTGGGTGCCCTATTGTTCTCTACTCTCTCTGAATGCCCTTCTGTCCTCTTCTCTTTCTGGATGCCGTTCTGTACTCTCCTCTGTCTGAAAGCCCTTCTGTACTCTCCTGTCTATGGATGTTCTTCTGTACTCTCCTTCCTCTGTATGACCTTCTGTTTTTTCCTGTATCTGGATGCCCTTCTTTTCTCTCCTCTCCATTGATGCCCTTCTGTTCTCTCCTGTGTCAGTATGCCCTTTTTTTCTCTCCTCTCTCTGGATGTGTTTCTGTTCTCTCCACTGTCTGTATGCCCTTCTGTCCTCTAATTTCTCTGGATGCCCTTCTGTTCTCTCCACTCTCTGTATGGCCATCTGTCCTCTAATTTCTCTGGATGCCCTTCTGTTCTCTCCTCTCTCTGGATGCCCTTCTGTACTGTGCTCTCTCTGGATGCCCTTCTGTCTTCTCCTTTCTCTGGAAGCCCTTCTTTTCTCACCTCTCTCTGGATGCCATTCTTTTCTCTCCTCTCTCTGGATGCCCTTCGGTCCTCTCCTTTTTCTGGATGCCCTTCTGTCTTCTCCTCACTCTGGATGCCCTCCTGTTCTCACCTCTTGCTGGATGCCCTCTGTTCTCTCCTCTCTCTGGATTCTTTTCTGTCTTTTCCTTTATATGGATGCCCTACTGTTATCTCCTCTCTGGATGACATTCTGTCTACTCCTCTCTCTGGATGCCCTTCTGTCCTCTTCTCTCTCTGGTTGCCCTCCTGTTCTATCCTCTCTCTGGATGCGCTTCTTAATTCTATTGTTTCAAGATTCCATTCTGTCCTCTCCTATCTCTGGATACCCTTCTGTCTTCTCCTCTCTCTGGATGCCCTTCTGTTCTCTCATCTCCCTGGATGCCCTTCTGTTCTCTTCTCACTCTGGGTGCCTTTGGTCCTCTCCTCTCTCTGGATGACCTTCTGCTTCTTTTCACTCTGGATGACCGTCTGTCCTCTCCTCTTTCTGGATGACCTTCTGTCTTCTCCTCTCTCTGTATGCCATTCTGTTCTCTCCTCTATCTGAATTCCCTTCTGTTTTCTCCTCTCTCCAGAAGCCAATCTGTATAATCCTCTCTCTGGATGCCCTTTTGTCCTCATCTCTCTCTGGATGCTCCTCTGTTCTCTCCTCTCTCTGGATTCCCTTCTGTACTCTCCTCTCTATTGATGCCCTTCTGTATTCTCCTCTCTCTGGATGCCATTCTGTTTTCTCATCTCTCTGGATGTCCTTCTGTTTGCTCCTCTCTCTGGATACCCTTCACTTTTCTCCTATCTATGGATGCCTTTCTGTCTTCTCCTCTCTATAAAAGCCTTCTGTTTTCTCTGATCTGCCGATGCCATTCTGTCCTCTCAACTCTATGGATGCCTTTCTGTCCTCTCCTCTCTCTGGATGCCCTTATGTCTTCTCCCCTTTCTGGATGCCCTTCTATCTTCTCCTCTCTCTGGATGCCCTGCTGTTCCCTCCTCTTTCTGAATGCTCTTCTGTCTTCTTTTCTCTCTGAATGCCCTTCTGTTCTCTTCTATCTCTGGATGCTATTCTGTCCTCTCCTTTCTTTGGATACTCTTCTGTTCTCTCCTCTCTCTGGATGGTCTTCTGTCCTCTCCTCTCAATGGATGACCTTCTGTCTTCTACTCTCTCTGAATGGCCTTCTGTTCTCTCCTGTCTCTGGATAACCTTCTGTCCTCTCCTCTCTCTGGATGCCCTTCTGTTTTCTCCTCCTTCTGTATGCCATTCAGTCTTCTCCACTCTCTGGATTTCCTTCTGTCTTCTCCTCTCTATGGATTCCCCTTTGTTCTCTCCTCTCTTTTGATGACCTTCTGTTTTCTCCTCTCTCAGGATGTCATTCTGTCCTCTCCTCTCTCCGGATGCCCTTCTGTACACTCCTATCTCTGGATGCCCTTCTGTTCCCTTTTCTCTCTGGATGTTCTTCTTTCTTCTACTCGCTCCAGATGCCCTTCTCTCCTCTCTTCTCTCTCAATGCCATTCTTTATTTTCTTCTCTCTAAATGCCCTTCTGTTCTCTCCACTCTCTTTATGTTCTTCTGTCCTCTTCTTTCTCTGGATACTCTTCTGTTCTCTCCTCTCTCCGGATGCCCTTCTGTTCTCTCCTCTCTGGATGCCCTTCTTTCCTCTCCTCTCTGAATGCCCTCCGTTCCCTCCTCTCTCTGGAAGCCTTTCGGTCTTCTCCTCTCTCTTGATGCTCTTCTTTCTTCTCCTCTCTATGGATTCCCTTCTCTTCTTTCCTCTCTTTTGATGCCCTTCTGTATTCTCCTCTCTCTGGATGCCATTCTGTCTTCTCTCTCCAGATGTTCTTCTGTCCTCTCCTCTCTCTGGATGACCTTATGTCTTCTCCTTTATCTTGATGCCATTCTGTTCTCTCCTCACTCCAGATGCCCAAGTTTTCTCTACTCTCTCCAGATGGCCTTCTGTCTTCTCCTCTCTCTAGATGCTCTTCTTTACCCTCATTTCTCTGTGTGACCTTCTGTCTTCTCTTCCCTCTGGATACCCTTCTGTTCTCTCTTCTCCCTGGATGCCCTTCTGTTCTGTCCTCTCTCTGAGTGCCCTTCTGTTCTCTCCTCTTTCTGGATGCCCATCTGTTTTTTCCTGTCTCTGGATGCCATTCTGTTTTCTCATATCTCTGGATGTCCTTGTGTTCTCTCCTCTTACTGGATGCTCTTCCCTCTTCTCCTATTTCTGGATGCCTTTTGGTTCTCTCCTTTCTCTGGATGCCCTTCTGTCCTCTCCTTTCTCAGTATGCACTTCAGTCCTCTTCTCTCTCTAGTTGCACTTCTGTTCTCTCCACACACTTTATGCCCTTCTGTCCACTCACCTCTCTGGATGCCCTTCTCTTCTCATCTTTCTCTGGATGCCCTTCTGTCTTCTACTATCTCCGGATGCTCTTCTGTCCTCTCCTCTCCAGGATGCCCTTCTGTTTTCTCCTGTAACTGGATTCTCTTCTGTCGTCCCCTCTCTCTGGATGCCATTCTGTCTACTTGTGTCTCTGGGTGCATGTCTCTTCTCTCCACTCTCTTGATGAACTTCTGTCCTATCCTCTCTCAGGATGTCCTTCTGTCTTCTCCTGTCTCTGAATGTCCTTCTGCTCTCTCCTCTCTCTGGATGGCCTTCTGTCCTCCCCTCTCTCTGGATGCCATTCTGTCTTCTCATGTATCTGCGTGCACATCTCTTTTCTCCTCTAATTGGATGACCTTCTGTCCACTCTTCACTCTGTATGTCCTTCTGTACTCACTTCTCTGTGGATGCCCTTCTGTTCTATCCTCTCTCTGGATGCCCTTCTGTCCTCTTCTCTCTCTGAAGGCCTTTCTGTCCTCTCTTTTTTCTCGATGCCCTTCTCTTCTCTCCTCTCTCTGGATGCCCTTCTGTTTTCTCCTCTCTCTGGATGCCCTTTTCTCCTCTCCTCTCTCTGGATGCCCTTCTGTCTTCTCCTCTCTCTGGATGCCCTTCTGTCCTCTCCTCTCTCTGGATGCGCTTCTGTCCACTCTGATCTCTGGTTTCTCTTCTGTTTTCTCCTCTCTCAGGATGGTCTTCCGTCTTCTCCTCTCTCTCTGGATGCCATTTGTCTTATCCTCTCTCTGGATGCCATGCTGTCTTCTACTCTATCTGGATGCCCTTCTGTTCTCTCCACTCTGTGTATGTCTTTCAGTCTTGTCCTCTCTCTGGATGCCCTTCTGTCTTCTCCTCTCTCCAGATGCCCTTCTCTTCTCTCCTCTCTCTGGATGTTCTTCTGTCTTCTATTTCTGGATGCCCTTATGTTCTCTCTTCTCTCTTGATGTTCTTCTGTCTTCTATTCACTCTAGATGCACTTCGGTCCTCTCCACTCTCTATGCCCTTCTGTCTTCTCCTTTTTATTGATGTCCTCCTGTTCTCTCCTCTCTCTGGATGCCCTTTTGTTTTCTCCTCTCTCAGGATTCCAGTCTGTTTTCTCCTCTCTCTCTGGATGCCCTTCTTTTCTCTACTATCTCTGGGTGTCCTACTATTCTCTTCTCTCTCTGAATGCCCTTCTGTCTTCTGATCTTTCTGGATGCTCTTCTGTATTCTCCTCTGTCTGAATGCCCTTCTGTGCTCACTTCTCTATGGATGTCCTTCTGACTTCTCGTCTGGCTTGATGCCCTACTGTTCTCTATTTCTCCAGATGCCATTCTGTCCTCTACTATCTCTGGATGCCCTACTGTACTTTCCTCTGTATGGATGCCCGTCCATATTCTACTCTCCCTGGATGCCCTTCTGTTCTATCCTCTCCCTGGATGCCCTACTGTCCTCTCCTATCTCTGGATGCCCTTCAGTTCTCTCTTCTCTCTGGATGTTCTTCTGTCTTCTATTCGCACCGGACGCCTTTCTGTCCTTTTCTCTCTCTGGATGCCCTTCTGTGTTCTCCTTCATCTTAATGCCCTTCTATCCTCTCCTATCTCTGGATGCCTTTCTGTCTTCTCCTGTCTCTCAATGCCCTTCTGTCATCTCCTATCTCTCGATGCCCTTCTGTCTTCTACTTTATCTTGTTGCCATTCTGTTCTCTCTTCTTTCTGGATGCCCTTCTGTTCTCTCCTCTCTCTGGTTTCCCTTCTGTTTTCTCCTCTATCAGGATTCCCTTCTGTCTTTTCCTCTCCCTCTCTCTAGATTTTCTTCTTTTCTCTCCTCTCTCTGGAAGCCCTACTGTTCTCTACTCTCTCTGGATGACCTTCTGTCCATTCCAGTCTCTGTATGACCTTCTGTACTCTCCTTTCTCTGTATGACCTTCTGTCTTCTCGTCTATCTGTATGCCCTACTTTTCTCTCCTCTCCATGGATGCCCTTCTGTTCTCTCCTCTCTCTGGATCCTCTTCAGTTTTCTCCTCCCTCACATGGCTTTCTGTCCTCTACTCACTCTCCATGGATGCCCTTCTGTTCTCACCTGTGTCAGGATGCCCTTCTGTCCTCTCCTCTCTCTGGATGCCCTACTGTTCTCTCCTCTCGCTGGATGCCCTTCTGTCTTCTCCTCTCTCTGAATGCCCTTCTGTTCTCTCCTTTCTCTGGATACTTTTCTGTTCTTCTCTGAACGCTATTCTGTCCTCTGCTTTCTTTGGATACTTTTTTGTTCTCTCCTCTCTCTGGATGGTCTTCTGTCCTCTCCTCTCATAGAATGACCTTCTGTCTTTTACTCTCTATGGATGGCCTTCTGTTCTCTCCTCTCTCAGGATGCCCATCTGTTTTCTCCTCTCTCAGGATACCCTTCTGTCCTCTCCTCTCTATGTGGATGCCTTTCTGTCCTCTCTTCTCTCTGGATGCCCTTTTTCCTTTCTCGGTTTGGATACCCTTCTGTTTTGTCCTCTCTCTGGATGCCATTCTGTCTTCTCTTCTCTCCGTATGCCCTTCTATCCTCTCCTCTTTCTGGATGACTTTCTGTCTTCTCCTTTATCTTGATGCCCTTCTTTTCTCTCCTCACTCCAGATGCCCTAGTTTTCTCTACTCTCTTTAGATGCCCTTCTGTGCTCTCATCTCTCTGGATGCCCTTCTGTACCCTCCTTTCTCTGTATGACCTTCTGTCTTCTCTTCTTTCTGGATGCCCTTCTATTCTGTTCTCTTTCTGGATGCCCTTCTGTTCTGTCCTTTCTCTGGATGCCCTTCTGTTCTCTCCTTTCTCTGAACACCCATCTGTTTTTTCCTGTCTATGGATTTCCTTCTGTTTTCTCCTCTCTCAGGATTCCTGTCTGTCTTCGCCTCTCTCTCTGGTTGCCCTTCTTTTCTCTTCTATCTCAGGGTGCCCTATTGTTCTCTAAACTCTCTGAATACCCTTCTGTCCTCTCCTCTTTCTGGATGCCCTTCTGTACTCTCCTCTGTCTGGAAGCCCTTCTGTACTCTCCTGTCTATGGATGCCATTTTGTCCTCTCCTCTCACTGGATGCCCTTCTGTACTCTCCTTCCTCTGTATGACTTTCTGTCTTTTCCTGTATCTGGATGCACTTCTTTTCTCTCCTCTCCATGGATGCCCATCTGTTCTTTCCTGTGTCAGGATGCCCTTCTGTTCTCTCCTCTCTCTGGATGTGTTTCTGTTCTCTCCATTGTCTGTATGACCATCTGTCCTCTAATTTCTCTGGATGCCCTTCTGTTCTCTCCACTCTCTGTATGCCCATCTGTCCTCTAATTTCTCTGGATGCCCTTCTGTTCTCTCCTCTTTCTGGATGCCCTTCTGTACTGTCTTCTTTCTGGATGCCCTCCTGTTCTCTCTTCTCTCTGGATGCCCTTCTGTTCTCTCCTATCTCTGGATGCTTTTCTGTTCTGTCCCCTCTATGGATTCCCATATGTCCGCTACTTTCTGTATGCCCTTCTATTCTCTCCTCTCTCTGGATGCCCTTCTGTACTGTTCTCTCCCTGAATGCCCTACTGTCTTCTCCTCTCTTTGGATGCCCTTCTTTTCTCTCCTCTCCCTGTATGCCCTTCTGTCTTCTCCTCTGTTTGGATGCCCTTCTTTTCTCTCCTGTTTCAGGATGCCCTTCTGTCCTCTCCTCTCCCTGGATGCCCTTCTTTTCTCTCCTCTCTCTGAAGGCCCTTCTGTCTTCTCCTCTCGGACTTCTCTCTCTGGATGCCCTTCTGTCCTCTCCTCTGTATGGATGCCGTTCTGTTCTCTACTCTCTCCGGATGCCCTACTGTTCTCTACTCTCTTCAGAAGCCCTTCTGTCCTCTCCTCTCTCTAGATGCCCTTCTGTCCCCTCCTCTTATTGGATGCCCTTCTGACCTCTCTGCTCTCTGGATTCTCTTCTGTATTCTCCTCTCTCAGGATTCTCTTCTGTCTTCTCCTCTCTCTCTTGATGCCCTTCTGTTCTCTCCTCTCTCCGGATGTCCTCCTGTTCTCTACTCTCTCCAGATGCCCTTCGGACTTCTCCTCTCTCTGAATGCCCTTCTGTACTCTCCTCTGTATGGATGCCCTTCCATTTTCTCCTCTCTCCAGATGGGCTACTGTTCTCTACTCTCTCCGGATGCCCTTCTGTCCTTTCCTCTCTCTGGGTGCCCTACTGTTCTCTACTATCTACAGATGCCCTTCGGACTTATCTTCTCTCTCTGGATGCCCTTCTGTACTCTCCTCTGTATGGATGCCCTTCTGTTCTCTCCTCTCCCTGAATGCCCTTCTGGTCTCTCCTGTCTCAGGGTGCCCTTCGGTCCGATCCACTCTCTGGATGCCCTTCTTTTCTCTCTTCTCTCTGGATTCCCATCTGTCTTCTCCTCTCTCTAGATGCCCTTCTATACTCTCCTCTGTATGGATGCCCTTCTGTTTCCTCCTCTCTTCGGATACCCTAATCTTCTCTACTCTCTCTGGATGCCCTTCTGTCCTCTCCTCTCTCTAGATGCCCTTCTGTCCTCTCCTCTCTTTGGATGCCCTTCTGACCTACCTGCTCTCTGGATTCTCTTCTATTTTCTCCTCTCTCAGGATGCCCTTCTGTCTTCTCCTTTCTCTCTGGATGCCCTTCTGTTCTCTCCTCTCCCCGGATGTCCTACTGTTCTCTACTCTCTCCAGATGCCCTACAGACTTCTCCTCTCTCTGGATGCCCTTCTGTACTCTCCTCTGTATGGACTCCCTTCTGTTCTCTCCTCTCTCCAGAATCCCTACTCTTCTATACTCTCTCCGGATGACCTTCTGTCCTCTCCTCGCTCTGTGTGCCCTACTGTACTCTACTTTCTCTGGATGCCCTTTGGAATTCTCCTCTCTCTGGATGCCCTTCTGTACTCTCCTCTATATGGATGCCTTTCTGTTCTCTCCTCTCCCTGGATGCCCTTCTCTTCTCTCCTTCCTCAGGATGTCCTACTGTCCGCTCCACTCTATGGATGCACTTCTGTTCTATCCTCTCTCTGGATGCCCATAGGTCTTCTCCTCTCTTTGAATGCCCTTCTGTTCTCTCCTCTCTCTGGAAGCTCTTCTGTCCTCTCCTTTCTCTGGATACTCTTTGGTTCTCTCCTCTCTCTGGATGCCCTTCTGTCCTCTCCTGTCTCTGGATGCCCTTTTGTACTCTCCTCTCTCTGGATGCCCTTCTGTTCCCTCCTCTTTCTGGATTCCATTTGGTCTTCTCTACTCTCTGGATGACCTTCTGTCTTCTCCTCTCTATGGATGCCCTTCTTTTCTCTCTTCTCTTTTGATTCCCTTCTGTTTTCTCCTCTCTCTCGATGCCATTCTGTCTTCTCCTCTCTCCGGATGCCCTACTGTAATCTCCTATCTCTGGATGCCTTTCTGTTCTCTTTTCTCTCTGGATGTTCTTATGTCTTCTACTCGCACCAGATGCCCTTCTGTTCTCTCCTCTCTCTGGATGCTTTTCTGTTCTCTCATCTATCTGGATGCCTTTCTGTCTTTTCCTTTCTATGGATGCCCTTCTGTTCTCCCCTCTCTTTTGATGTCCTTCTATTCTCTCATCTCTCTGGATGACATTCTGTCTTCTCCTCTCTCTGGATGCCCTTCTGTCTGCTCCTCTCTCTGGATGCCCTCCTGTTCTCTCCTCTCTCTGGATGTGCTTCTCAATTCTACTTTTTCAAGATTTTGTTCTGTCCTCTCCTATCTCTGGATACCCTTCTGTCTTCTCCTCTCTCTGGATACCCTTCTGTTCTCTCATCTCTCTGGATACCCTTCTGTTCTCTCCTCACTCTGGGTTCCCTTCTGTCCTAGCCTCTCTCTGGATGCCATTTTGTTTTCTCATGTCTCTGGGTGCACGTCTCTTCTCTCCTCTCTCTGGATGACCTTATGTCCTCTCTGCTCTCTGAATGCCCTTCTGTACTCAATTCTCTCTGGATGCCCTTCTGTTCTCTCCTCTCTCTGAAGGCCCTTCTGTCCTCTCTTCTCTGTGGATGCCCTTCTGTCCTCTCCTCTCTCTGGATGCCCTTATGTCCTCTTCTCTCTCTGGATGCCCTTCTGTCTTCTCCTTTTTCTCGATGCCCTTCTCTTTTCTCCTCTCTCTGGATGCCTGTTGCGGTAAATCTTTTGCCCATAGGGAGTCCAGAGAATAACGACACAAGTCAATAAGTATCAAATGAATGCTGCATGCCTAGATTGGGCAGATTTACCATTAAACTACACTATTCCCCGGCTATGAGAGCTCTTAACAATTTGCGGTTTCCTAGGTCAAGGCCTTCTTCGTCTTCTCTCTCTCCACCAACTGCCCTCTAGCTTCGACCAACTGCCAACTCCGCGCCGCCCTCCTTCTTCTCTCTTTCTCCCCTCGTCTTCCTTTTTCCTGCCTCTGGCTCCTCCCACCCCTCTTCTACTGCCCAATCACTGGCTGTAGCCTTTATTTAACAAATTTGATTGGACAGAAGGTTTACAAGATTCACTCCTCCTTCGCAGCCCCTCCCAGGAGTGGAGTTACCATGACAACAAGAGGCTAGGGCTATCCACCACATTTCCCCCTTTTTGTCCAATAATAAAAAATTTTTTTTTCTTTTCACATATTAATTGAACACTAGCTATTTTACCATGTTGTGTTTGTTAAAGTACAAGATAAACCTAACACCCAGCCCATCATTTTTGTTAACTAAATAGAATCTTTGCCATCTCTCTCAATTAAAAAACTTAGTTCTGAACCTGGCTTATGTCCTGTCTTCAAAATGAATAGCATCTGAAAATCATCTTCTCAAAGTAAATAGCCTGGGTTGGCTGTGAGATTATAAATCTTCAACCCCATCAGAAATCCAGAATGACTCAGTTAAATAAAGATATGGGAAACACAAAGCGTGGCTTCTAAAACTCAGCCAATTTAAATAGACCACTGAACATCTAGACAGTTCCTTATTTCAAAATGTTGGAGCATCTGGTCTTCAGCCTTCTGGCCCAGGAATCATCTGACAGACCTAGTAATGCAGAATTACTAAGGGCTGATTACTCTGTCTTGGCAGATATAATCAGTCGACTATTCTGCAAGTGTGTTTCTTTTTTGCACACTATTTTGTCTGTAGATTAAAAGTGGCAATTCTTGCCTAGTGGCTGTCATACCACAACTGGTGTAACTCCAAAGATGCTCAATTTCTTCTTAGAATCCAAGACTGGGAAGCTGTCAGGATCAGATAGGTCTCCAATAAAATAAATGTTTATATCAGAATGTTTGTAATGTCAATTCTATGGATTTCTGACGTTTTTGAAAATCAACTATGTAAGGCAATCTGAACAGTTGTCTGTTAATTTCTTTCCACTAATTTTTTTTAAAAGGACTAGGTCTAAGCCTTGTATTTCTAAATAAGATATATAGGTACAATGCCTACATGAGAGTAATATATTAATATAAATTCCATATCAATGTAAGAGATTATAATTTCAACCTTGTAATTATTATAAAGATTTCTTACCAATGTAAGATATACCTATTTTTTTAAACTGGGTCTAAGCTTTGTATTTCTGTATGAGTTATACAGGCACAATGCCTATATAAGAGTAAAATATTAATTCCACTTAATTTCTGAGATTTAGCTCTCTAATTCCCTTCCTGTCTGAAGCTACATTTGTAAAGTATTCCTTAAATTACAACACATGTATAATTTACAAAGTAACCAGAACCATCCACCCCAACATAAGGAACTGGGGCGATGATCTCCTTTTGTCTGCTTCCAGCTGAATTGGGGCGAAGAATTCCCATCTGGGGGCCCAAAGGGAAACAGGAAAATTGGCTTAGTCAAAGCAGAGCTAGCTGGCATCATTTGCCTTGAAGTCACTGTGTACTGAGAAAGTTCATAGCAAAGCTGACACCATAACTGTTACAGTCAGAAAGGTTGGACAGGCAAGCTAGATGTTCTGGAAAAGTTCTGGAAGCAAGTCCTTAAAAGAAGCAGCTTCGATGCAGTTGCAGTAGAATCAAGCACGAAGCTGGAATAGGAGGTCCTAGAGACTCAGAATCCTCGAGTATAAATCATGCTAGGGCTGAGTTTCTCTTCTTTCATCCTGTAACATATAAAACTTAAGAGCAACAGGTAGTTTTCTAAAAACATTCACGTGGAATATGTAGGGCACACAGCTTGGTCAATGAAGATCAATAAAGAAAGGCCACTGCCCTCTTCAGCTTAGTTTGATTACTTAATCAAACTATATATAACTTAAATACATGCCCTCATAAAGGATGGCATGTATTAAGTCATGAGAAATTATTACCCAATTAAATGTTCTTGGCTTTGCATTGACATTTTAGTCCCAGCCAGTTAAGTCCATATAAGAGACATAACACCATATATACATCACCCATTTGGTTGGTTGAGTTAGTCTCCTTTTTCTTCTGTGTCGACTAGTGCTTCAGGGGGTCTCCCTTTGTCATTTCTGATCTTTATCATTTTGGAAGGAACCCACAGCTTTTCTTTTCCTGTGGAAACATAAACATAACTTCTCCCCCAGCGTAATACATTTCCCACTTTCCATTCTGATGTCATAATATCCTTAATATAAACAGGTTGATTTAGTTCAGAAGTTTTTTCCACAGTCCAATGTCTCTCAGCAGCTGTGGAGTTTTGTTCATTAGCATTTAAAAAATTTAGAGTTAATAAAGCACTATGTAATCTATCTTTGGGGGTTCTTATTGATCCCTTTTGCCTATTAAGCATCTCCTTTAGAGTTCGATTGGATCTCTCCACAACTGCTTGTCCCGTAGGATTATGTGATATGCCTGTAACATGTTTTATATTATAATATGTAAAAAACTTCTCCATCTTATTAGAGGTATATGCTGGACCATTGTCTGTTTTAATTTGTATGGGTATTCCCATAATGGCCATGACTTCTAACAAATGTGTAATTACCGAATCAGCCTTTTCTGATGCTAATGCAGTTGCCCATTGAAATCCTGAATATGTGTCTATAGTATGGTGCACATATTTCAGTTTGCCAAACTCTGTAAAATGAAAGACATCTATTTGCCAAATGTCATTTCTTTGAGTACCCTTAGGGTTAGTTCCTGTAGGCAAAGGAGTTTGGTTATATAAAGAGCAAGTAGGGCACTGCCTCACAATTTCCTTGGCTTGTTGCCAAGTAATAGAGAACCCTTTCTTTAAACCTTTGCTATTAACATGATGTTTTTTATGAAATTCTGAAGCCTCTAGCACGCTTCCTATCAATAGCTGGTCGATATCATTATTACCTTGTGCTAGAGGGCCTGGCAGACCTGTATGGGATCTTATGTGTGTTATATATATGGGGTTACTTCTATTTCTAATAATTTGTTGTAGTTGAAAAAATAATGAGGTCAATTCAGAATTATCTTGAATAAGTTCAGCAGTCTCTATGTGTAAAACAACCCTTTCGGCATATTGAGAGTCAGTTACTATATTAAGGGATTCTTGAAAATCTGACAATACCATGATTATTGCGTATAATTCAGATTTTTGAACTGACTTATAGGGACTCTCAGCCGCCTTACTTATGTCTTCTGATTTATATCCTGCCTTTCCTGATTTACTAGCATCAGTGTAAAATGTAGGGGCTCCAGATATCGTAGTTCCTTTTAAAATACGAGGGATAATCCAATTAGTTCTTTTTATGAACTGAAGCCGCTTGCTTTTAGGATATTTGTTGGTAATCTCTCCCAAAAAGTTACTACATGCTCTTTGCCAATGTTCATCTTGTGCCCATAACGAGGTAATTTCTGCATTAGTAAAAGGTACTACAATTTCAGCCGGGTCCATTCCAACTAATTGTCTAAGTCTCATTTTTCCTTTCAGTATTAATTCAGAAACCTTCTCAATGTAGGTTTTTAATTTTTTACTCTGTTTATGGGCTAAAAATATCCACTCTAGAATATAATCTTCTCTCTGCATAAGAATTCCAGTAGGAGAGTGAGTAGAAGGTAAAATAACTAAGATGCAGGCCATTTTTGGATCAATACAATCTAGATGAGTATCCTGCAGTTTTCTTTCTACCAAGGCTAACTCCTTCTCAGCATCAGGAGTCAATTTCCTAGGACTATTTAAATCTTTATCACCTTGTAAGGTTTGAAATAAATTACTTAGTTCTTGAGTGGTCAAGCCAATTGCTGGTCACAGCCAGTTTATATCTCCAAGTAGCTTCTGAAAATCATTTAGGGTTCTTAATTGGTTTCTTCAAATTTGTACCTTTTGTGGCTTAACCGTTTGTAGACTTATCTTATACCCTATATAATTAATAGAATCTCCTCTTTGTATTTTTTCGGGGGTTATTTGCAATCCCCAGCAAGGCAAAATTTTCTTTACTTCATCAAACATTTTTTCCAAGATATTAATATCTGAATCAGCCAACAAAATATCATCCATATAATGATAAATAATTGATTTGGGAAACCTTTTGCGAATTATCTCCAATGGCTGTTGTACAAGGTATTGACACAAGGTAGGACTATTTACCATTCCTTGTGGTAAGACTTTCCAATGATATCTCTTTACTGGGCAACCTTTATTAAAGGTAGGTACTGAGAAAGCAAACCTTTCCCTATCACATCCATGTAGAGGAATTGTGAAGAAACAATCTTTCAGATCAATCACTATAATGGGCCAATCCTTAGGCAACAAGGAAGGCAATGGGATACCAGGCTGCAAAGAACCCATAGGCTGAATAATCTTATTAATTGCTCTGAGATCTGTCAACATCCTCCATTTGCCAGATTTCTTTTTAATGACAAATACTGGAGAATTCCAAGGACTGGTAGACTCTTCAATATGCTGAGCCTCCAGTTGTTCCTGGACCAGCTGTTCTAATACCTATAATTTTTCTTTTGTCATAGACCACTGCTCAATCCAAATGGGTTGATTAGACAACCACTTTAGTGATAATGTTGTTGGTGTCTTGGTAGCAATGGCTCTTTGGGGTAGAACTAAATTGTCGGCCTCTACCATATGTTGTTTATGAACAGCTTGGACAGTGTGAGACTGCCTTAAATAACGTTTCTTAACAAATTTCAAATTTTTATGAGGAGCCTGATGAATTTCATGATTAAACATTGACACTGAGGGGATATTAATCTGGGTTTTCCACTGTTGTAATAGATCTCTTCCCCATAAGTTAATGGCTATATCAGCCACGTATGGCCTCAATTTTCCTAGCTGACCTTCTGGTCCTATACATTTAAGCCATCTGGTGCTTTGTTTTATTTTGGATAAAGTTCCAAGTCCTTGAAACTGGATGTCTACTTCATGAAGTGGCCAACTTTCAGGCCAAGAATTTGGAGAAATAACAGTGACATCTGCTCCAGTGTCAACCATCCCCTCAATCTCAATATTATTCACTAGTATTCTTAGTTTTGGTCTTTGATCTTCTATAGAAGTTTGCCAAAATATTTGCTTTTGACTTCCTGTGAAGCCTTCTGAATTGTCTATAAAACCTTCCTCAGCCTTATCTGGTCTTACAACATTTGTTTTTGAAGCAGTGACATTTAATTTTCCTGGGAAAGAGAACTCTTTTTGTCTGGCATTGGGGCCTGCAAGAGGCCCCCCTGGAAGTTTTTTGGCAGGGTATTGCCCCATTTGTCTGTTGTTGCTCTACATTCCCTGGTCAGATGTCGGCCTTTGCCACATCTTTGACATATTCCAGAAGGCCTAGGCCCCCATTTCCTATTATTTTGATTTGTTCTGTAGTCATTTCTGAGATGACCCCATTTACCACAATTAAAACATTTGAAATCTTGGGTCATCTCTAGGTTTCTAGTTGCAGTTTTTCCTATTACTGACATATCAGCTGAGTGAGATCCAACATCAGCTGTGTATCTAATCCATTCATCTATTGATGCTGACCTTGCCCTCAGTGGTCTGATTACTTCCTTGCACTCAGCAGTTGCATTTTCAAAGGCTAAAGACTCAATTATTGCCTTTCTTGCTACTGAATCTGATATACTCCTTTCGACAGCTGAGGTTAGCCTTTGTAAAAAGTCAGGGAAGGTTTCTTTTGGCCCTTGTATGACTTGAGTAAATGGTTCAAGTCTCTTCCCGGATTCTGAAACTTTGTCCCAGGCATTTAAGGCTGACAATCTACACAATGCCAGAGTTTCTTCATCATATACAGCCTGCACCTCTATTTCAGCAAAACGACCTTCACCAAGCAGTTGGTCTATGGAAATCTCTCTTCCTCTGGCTCTATTTTGTCGTGCTATCTCCCTCACCTCATCTCTCCACCATACAACCCATTGTAAATTTGCGGCAGGTTCTAATATAGCTCTTGCCATATCTTTCCAGTCTTGGGTGATTATTCTATTTTTAATAGCCCAAGAAGTCAGAATTTGTTTAACAAATGGTGAGTGCATACCAAAATTATTGACACTCTCCTTAAATTTTCTCAGATCTAACACATCCACAGGTTGCCATTCAAATTCCTCATAACCCTGTGGGTAAACAACATTTGGAGGTCTTTGTTGTACCGTAACCGGATAGACCAAGGTGTGTTTTCTAGTAACTCTTGGTTGACTTTCTCTATTTACTTCTGTCTTAACCTCAGTATTTTCCTCAGCTGAAAATTTAAATTCCTCCCTTAAGGTTTGTATACATGCTTCATATGTTTTTTTATATTGTAATTGTTTCCATTCCTCATTATTTTCTATCTGTTTTTCCATCTGATCTGTGAGCTGTTGTATGCTCTGTTCGATCATCTTTTCTAGCTCCTGTCTCCCAGTTTCATTTTCATCTTTCTGTCTCTTATTCTGATCTATAATTTCTTGTGTCTTCAATTCATTATTTTTTATCTGTTTCTCCATCTGATCTATTAACTGCTCTATCTTCTGTTCAATTATCCTTTTAATCTCCTGTCTCCCACTTTCATTTTCATCCTTTTGTTCCTGTAACTTCTGTTCTAAGCCCTGCTTCCATTTCTCATTATTTTCTATCTGTTTCTCCATTTGATCTGTGAGCTGTTGCATGCTCTGTTCAATCATATTTTCTAGCTCCTGTCTCCCAGTTTCATTTTCATCTTTCTGTCTCTTATTCTGATCTATAATTTCTTGTGTCTTCAATTCATTATTTTTTATCTGTTTCTCCATCTGATCTATTAACTGCTCTATCTTCTGTTCAATTATCCTTTTAATCTCCTGTCTCCCACTTTCATTTTCATCTTTTTGTTCCTGTAACTTCTGTTCTAAGCCCTGCTTCCATTCCTCATTATTTTCTATCTGTTTCCAAATTTCATTTCTACCCTGTACCAAAAGTTCTATTGTTTCTTGTAATCTCTTTTCCAAGGCAAAGAATTTTTTATCTAGAGCTTTGTCTTTTGAGAAGACATAGTATATAAAAAAAATAAATATAGCAATACTGATAAATAATAAAGTGTTCCCTAAGTTGATTTCTGTCAAACCATTTGAAATATCATCATATAAAGCCCAAAAGATATCCATTGTTTTTGTCATCTTTATCAAAATATGTTTTTTTTATATTAAAAAAATTATCTGGTTTGGAGCCCTCAATTCACTGTTTCTACCTGAAAACTACCTCGCAGGCAGCTGTTTTCTAGGATCAGCAGTCCCTCGTTACAATTCGTTACTCTAACCTTTCTATTTATCTGTTTGGCTCTCTTGACTCAGAGCAACCTGCAATTTACTCCTCGCAACCTTAAAACCTTTTACATCTATTTATCTGTGTCTATTCACCTTTTTTTTAATTTAATTTTTTAATTTAAGTGACCTACTGGTCTGGCTACAATAACTTTTGTTTCACTGTTGAATTTTCGGAAGACCCTTCTTTCAGTTTTCACAGGGCAGTGAGCAAGCCCAGCTGTAAACTGAGTGCTGCTCCTGACCTAGGCTGTTGGGGAAGTTTTTGTACTTTGTAACTTTTCTTTTGTTCTTTTGTCTCAAGTTAGTTGAGTTCTAAATAATACGTTGGGCGCCAATTTGTTGCGGTAAATCTTTTGCCCATAGGGAGTCCAGAGAATAACGACACAAGTCAATAAGTATCAAATGAATGCTGCATGCCTAGATTGGGCAGATTTACCATTAAACTACACTATTCCCCGGCTATGAGAGCTCTTAACAACTTGCGGTTTCCTAGGTCAAGGCCTTCTTCGTCTTCTCTCTCTCCACCAACTGCCCTCTAGCTTCGACCAACTGCCAACTCCGCGCCGCCCTCCTTCTTCTCTCTTTCTCTCCTCGTCTTCCTTTTTCCTGCCTCTGGCTCCTCCCACCCCTCTTCTACTGCCCAATCACTGGCTGTAGCCTTTATTTAACAAATTTGATTGGACAGAAGGTTTACAAGATTCACTCCTCCTTCACAGCCCCTCCCAGGAGTGGAGTTACCATGACAACAAGAGGCTAGGGCTATCCACCACAGATGCCCTTCTGTTTTCTCCTGTCTCTGGATGCCCTTTTCTCCTCTCCTCTCTCTGGATGCCCTTCTGTCTTCTCCTCTCTCTGGATGCCCTTCTGTCCTCTCCTCTCTCTGGATGCGCTTCTGTCCACTCTGATCTCTGGTTTCTCTTCTGTTTTCTCCTCTCTCAGGATGATCTTCCGTCTTCTCCTCTCTCTCTGGATGCCCTTTGTCTTATCTTCTCTTTGGATGCCCTGCTGTCTTCTACTCTCTCTGGATGCCCTTCTGTTCTCTCCACTCTTTGTATGCCTTTCGGTCTCCTCCTCTCTCTGGATACCCTTCTGTCTTCTCTCCAGATGCCCTTCTCTTCTCTCCTCTCTCTGGATGTTTTTCTGTTTTTTATCACTGGATGCCCTTACGTTCTCTCTTCTCTCTGGATGATCTTCTGTCTTCTATTCACTCTAGATGCACTTCGGTCCTCTTCACTCTCTATGCCCTTCTGTCTTCTCCATTTTATTGATGCCCTCCGGTTCTCTCCTCTCTCTGGATGCCCTTCTTTTTTCTCCTCTATCAGGATTCCAGTCTGTCTTCTCCTCTCTCTCTGGATGCCCTTCTGTTCCCTACTATCTCCGGGTGCCCTACTATTCTCTACTCTCTCTGAATGCCCTTCTGTCTTCTGCTCTTTCTGGATGCCCTTCTGTACTCTCCTCTGTCTGGATGCCATTCTGTACTCACTTCTCTATGGATGCCCTTCTGACTTCTCATCTGTCTTGATGCCCTTCTGTTCTCTATTTTTCTGGATGCCATTCTGTCCTCTCCTATCTTTGGATGCCCTACTGTACTCGCCTCTGTATGGATGCCCTTCTGTTCTCTCCTCTCTCTAGATGAACTTCTGTCCTCTCCACTCTCTGGATGCCCATCCATTCTCTTCTATCTGTGGATGCCCTTCTGTATTCTCCTCTCTATGGATTCCCTTCTGTCCTCTGTTGATCTGGGTGACTTCTATATTCTCTACGCTCTGGATGCCCTTCTGTTCTCTCCTCTTCCTGAATGCCCTTTGTCTTCTCCTCTCCCTGGATGCCCTTCAATTATCTTTTCTCTTTGGATACTCTTCTGTCATCTCCTCTCTCTGGATGCCCTTCTGTTCTCTCCTCTCTCTAGATGAACTTCTGTCCTCCTCTCTCTCTGGATGCCCTTCTGTTCTCTCCTCTCTCTAGATGAACTTCTGTCCTCCTCTCTCTCTGGATGCCCTTCTGTTCTATCCTCTCTCTGGATCCCCTTCTGTCGTCTCCTCTTTCTGGATGCTCTTCTGTTCTCTCCTTTCTCTGGGTGCCCTTCAGTTCGCTTCCCTCTCCGGATGCCCTTCTCTCCTCTCCTCTCGCTGGATATCCTTCTGTCATTTCCTCTCTCTGAATGCTCTCAGTTCTCTCCTCTCTCTGGATTCCCTTCTGTCTTATCCTCTCTCTGCATGCCCTTCTGTTTTCTCCTCTCTCTAGATGAACTTCTGTCCTCTCCTCTCTAAGGATGCCATTCTGTCCTCTTCTGATCTGGATGCCTTCTGTCTTCTCCTCTCTCTGGATGCGCTTCTTTTCTCTCCTCTCTCTGGATGCTTTTCTGTCTTCTCCTCTCTCTGGATGCCCTTCAATCCTCTTCTCTTTGTGGATGCCCTTCAGTATTCTGCTCTCTCTGGATGCCCTTCGGTTTTCTCTTCCCTCTGGATGCCCTTCTTTCTCTTCTCTCTCTGGAGGTCCTTCTTTCCTTTCCTCTCTCTGGATGCCCTTCTGTTCTCTTCTCTCTTCGGATGCAGTTCTGTTTTCTCCTCCCTCTGGATGCTTTCTCTCCTCTACTTCATCTGAATGCCTTCTGTCTTCTCCTCTCTTCAGATGCACTTCTGTCCTCTCCTCTCTCTGGATGGCCTTTTGTCTTCTCCTCTCTATGGATGCTTTTCTGTCCTCTCCTCTCACTGGATGCTCTTCTTCTTCTCCAAACTCTGGATTCTCTTCTGTTCTCTATTCTCTCTGGATGCCCTTCTGTTCTCTCCTCTCTCCGGATGCCCTTCTGTCTTCTCCTCTCTCTTGATGACTTCTGTCTTCTCTCTCTGTGAATGCCCTTCTGTTCCCTCTCTCTAGATGAACTTCTCTGGATGCCTTTCTGTTCTCTCCTCTCTCTGGATGCCCTTCTGTTCTCTCCTCTTCCTGGATGCCCTTCCGTCTTCTCCTCTCTCTGGATGCACTTCAATTTTATTTTTTTTGAATACCCTTGTGTCATCTTCTCTCTCTGGATGCCCTTCTGTTCTCTCCTGTCACTGGATGCCCTAATGTCCTCTCCTCTCTCTGGATGCCCTTCTGTCTTCTCCTCTCTCCGGATTCCCTTCTATCTGCTTCTCTCTGTGGATGCCCTTCCGTCTTCTGCTCTCTCTGGATGCCATTCTGTTCTCTTCTCTCTCTGGATGCCATTCTGTTCTCTCCTCTCTCTGGATGCCCTTCTGTTCTTTTCTCTGTTTGGATGCCCTTCTGTCCTCTCTTCTCTTGGATGCCCTTTTGTCTTCTCCTCTCTATGAATGCCCTTCTGTTGTCTCCTCTCTCTAGATGCCCTTCTGTCCTTTATTCTCACTGGATGCCCTTCTGTTCTCTCGTCTCTCCGGATGCCCTTCTGTCCTCTCCTCTCTCTGGATTCCCTTCTGTCATCTCCTCTCTCAGGATGCCCTTCTGTCTTCTTCTCCCTCTGGATGCCCTCCTGTTCTCTCCTCTCTTCAGATGCCCTTTTTTTCTCTTCCCTCTGGATGCCCTTCTGTTATCACTTCTCTCAGGATGTCCTTCTGTACTCTTCTCTCTCTGAATGCCCTTCTGTCCTTTCCTCTCACTGGATGCTCTTCTTCTCCAAACTCTGGATTCTCTTCTGTTCTTTCCTCTCTCTGGATGTCCTTCTGTTCTCTCCTTTTTCCGGATGCCCTTCTGTCCTCTCCTCTCTCTGGATGACTTCTGTCTTCTCCTCTATATGGATGCCCTTGTGTTCCCTCCTCTCTCTAGATGCTCTTCTGTTCTATCCTCTTCCTGGATGCCCTTCTGTCTTCTCCTCTTTACGGATGCCCCTCTGACCTCTTCTCTTTGTGGATGCTCTTCAGTCTTCTGCTCTCTCTGGATGCCTTTCTGTTCTCTTCTCTTCCTGGATTCTCTTCAGTTCTCTCACATCTTTCGATGCCCTTCTGTTCTCCCCTCTCCTGGCATGTCCTTCTGTCCTCTTTTCTCTCTAGATGCCCTTCTTTTCTGTCCTCACAATCGATGCCCTTCTGTTTTCTCCTCTCATTGGATGACCTTCCATCTTCTCTTCTCTCTGGATGTTCTTCTGTTCTCTCCTCTCCCTGGATGGCCTTCTGTCCTCTCCTCTCGCTGGATGCCCTACTTATTCTCCTTTCTCTGGATTCTCATCTGTTTTCACCTCTCTTCAGAAGCCCTTCTGTTTTCTCTTCCCTCTGGATGCTCTTCTTTCTCTTCTCTCTCTGGATGCTTTTCTGTCCTCTCCTCTCTCTGGATGCACTTCTGTTCTCTATTTCTCTGCATGCATTTCTGGTCTCTTGATTATCCTGCTGCCCTTCTGTCTTCCCTTTTCTACAGATGACCTTCTGTTCCCTCCTCTCTCCGGATGTTCTTCTGTCTTCTCCTCTCTCTGGATGCCCTTCTTATCTCTCCTCTCTCCGGATGTCCTTCAGTCTTCTCCTTTCTCTGGATGCCGTTCTGTTCTCTCCTCTCTCTGTATCCCCTTCTGTATTCCCTCTATCTGGATGCTCTTCTCTTCTCTCTGTCTGGGTGCCCTTCTGTTCTCTCATCTCTTCAGATGCCTTTCTGTTCTCTCTTACCTATTAATGCCCTTCTGTTCTCTTCTCTTTCCGGATGCCCTTCTTTCCTCTCCTCTTGCTGGATATCCTTGTGTCTTTTCCTCTCTCTGAATACCCTTCTGTTCTCTCCTCACTCTGGATTCCCTTCTGTCTTTTCCTCTCTCTGGATGCCCTTCTGTTCTCTCTTCTCTCTAGATGAACTTCTGTCCTCTCCTTTCTCTGGATGCCCATCTGTTCTCTTCTCTCTCTGGATGTCCATTTTTCCTCTCCTTTCTAAGTATTCCCTTATGTCCTTTTCTGATCTGGATAATTGCTGTCTTCTCCTCCCTCCGTATGCCCTTCTGTTCTCTTTTTTTCCTGGATGCCCTTCTGTTTTCTCCTCTCTCTGAATGCCATTCAATTATCTTTTCTCTTTGGATACCCTTTTGTCATCTCCTCTCTCTGGATACCCTTGTGTTCTCTCCTTTCACTGGATACCCTTCTGTAATCTGCTCTCTCTGGATGCCCTTTTGTCTTCTTCTCTCTCCAGATGCCCTTCTGTTCTGTCCTCTTTCTGGATTCTCTTCTCTTCTCTCATCTCTCTGGATGCCCTTCTGTCCTCTCCTCTCTCTGGATGCCATTCTGTTTACTCCTCTCACCCAATGCCCTTCTGTTCTCTCCTTTCTCCTGATGCCCTTCTGTCTTCTCCTCTTTCTGGAAGCTCATATGTTCTCTGCTGTCTCTAGATGCCCTTCTGTCCTCTCCTCTCTCTGGATGCCCTTCTGTTCTCTCCTCTCTTTAGATGCCCTTCTGATCTCCCCATTCTCTGGATGCCCTTCTGTCTTCTCCTCTCTCTGGATGCTCTTCTTTTCTATCCTCTCTCTGGGTGGCCTTCTGTTCTCTCCTTTCGTCGGATGCCCTTTTGTTCTCTCTTCCCTCTTGGTGCCCTTCTGTTTTCTTCTCCCACTTGATGCCATTCTGTCCTCTCCTCTCGCTGGATATCCTTCTGTCTTTTCCTCTCTCTGAATGCCCTTCAGTTCTCTCCTCTCTCTGCATTCCGTTCAGTCTTCTCCTCTCTCTAGATGCCGTTCTGTTCTCTCCTGTCTCTAGTTGAAATTCTGTCCTCTCCTGTCTCTGGATTTCCTTCTGTTCTCTTCTCTATCTGGATGCCCTTGTGTCCTCTCCTATCACTGGATGTCCTTCTGTATTTTCCTCTCCCAAAATGCCCTTCTGTTCTCTCCTCTCTCTCGATTCCCTTCTGTCTTCTCCTTTCTCTGGATGCTCTTCTGTTCTCTCCTCTCTCTAGATGAACTTCTGTCCTCTCCTCTCTCTGGATGGCCTTCTCTTCTCTTCTTTCTCTGGATGCCCTTCTGTCCTCTCCTCTCTATGGATCCCCTTCTGTCCTCTACTGATATGGATGCCTTCAGTCTTCTCCTCTCTCCAGATGCCCTTCTGTTCTCTCCTCTTCCTGGATGCTCTTTGTCTTCTCCTCTCTCTGTATGCCGTTCAATTATCTTTTCTTTATGGATACTCTTTTGTCATCTCCTCTTTCTGGATGCCCTTCTGTTGTCTCCTCTCTCTAGAAGAACTTCTGTCCTCTCCTCTCTCTGGATGCCTTTCTGTTCTCTCCTCTCTCGGGATGCCCATCTGTGCTCTCCATTCTCTAGATGCCCTTCTGTTTTGTCCTTCCTATGGATGCTCTTCTGTTCTGTCCTCTCTCTGAATTCTCTTACATCTTCTTGTCTCTCTGGATGTACTTTTGTTCTCTCCTCTCACTGGATGCCCTTCTGTCTTCTCCTCTTTCTGGATGCCATTCTGTCCTCTCCTCTCTCTGGATGCCCTTCTGGCTTCTCCTCTCTCTGGATTTCCTTCTGTTCTCTTCTCTATCTGGATGCCCTTGTGTCCTCTCCTATCACTGGATGTCCTTCTGTATTTTCCTCTCCCAAAATGCCCTTCTGTTCTCTCCTCTCTCTCAATTCCCTTCTGTCTTCTCCTCTCTCTGGATGCTCTTCTGTTCTCTCCTCTCTCTAGATGAACTTCTGTCCTCTCCTCTCTCTGGATGGCCTTCTGTTCTCTTCTCTCTGTGGATGCCCTTCTGTCTTCTCCTTTCTATGGAAGCCCTTCTGTCCTCTACTGATATGGATGCCTTCAGTCTTCTCCTCATTCCGGATGCCCTTCGGTTCTCTCCTCTTCCTGGATGCCCTTTGTCCTCTCCTCTCACTGGATGCCCTTCTGTTTTCACCTCTCTCTGGATGCTCTTCTGTTCTCTCCTCTCTCTAGATTCTCTTCTGTCCTCATCTCTCTCTGGAGTCCCTTCTATTCTCTCCTCTCTCTGTATGCTCTTCTGTACTCTTCTCTCTCTGGATGCCCTTCTGTCCTATCCTCTCTCTGGATGCCATTCTGTAATCGCCTCTCTCCTGATGCCCTTCTGTGCTATCCTCTCTCCTGATGCCCTTCTTTAATCTCCTCTCTCTAAATGCCCTTCTTTCCTGTCCTCTCTTTGGATGCCCTCTGTCCTCTCCTGTCTCTTGATGCCCTTCTGGCTTCTCCTCTCTCTGGATCCCCTTCTGTCCTCTCCTTACTCTGGATACCTCCTGTCTTCTCTCTGGATGCTTTTCTGTCTTATCTTCTCTCTGGATGCTTTCTGTCCTCTCCTCTTTCTGGATGCCCTTCTGTCCTCTCTCCTCTCCGGATGTCCATCTGTTCTACCCTCTCTCTGGATGCCTTTCTGTCCTCTCCTCTCTCTGGATGTTTTTCTGTCTTCTCCTTTCTGTGGAAGCCCTTCTGTCCTCTCCTCTCTCTGGATGCTCTTTGGTTCTCTTCTCTCTGGATACCCTTGTGTTCTCTCCTTTCTCTGGATGCCCTTTTGTCGTCTCCTCTCTCTGGCTGACCTTCTGTCCTGTGTTCTCTCTCTCTGCTTTTCTGTCTTCTCCTCTCTCTGGATGTCCTTCTGTCCTCTCCTCTCTGTGGGTGCTCTTCTGTTCTTTCTCTCTGGATTCCTTTCTGTCCTCTCCTCTCTCTGGATGCTCTTCTGTCTTCTCCCCTCTCCAGATGCCCATATGGTCTATCCTCTCTCCTGATGCCCTTCTGTACTCTCCTCTCTCTGGATGTTTTTCTTTCTTATCCTTCCTGTGGATGCCCTTCTGTACTCTCCTCTCTCTATATGCTCTTTTATTTCTCTCCTCTCTCTGGATGCCCTTGTGTTCTCTCCTTTCTCTGGATGCCTTTTTGTCCTCTCCTCTTTGTTTGTGCCCTCTGTCTTCTCCTCTCTCTGGATGCCCTTCTGTTCTTTCTTCTATCTGGATGACCTTATTTCCTCTACTCTTTCTGGATGTTCTTCTGTTCACTCCTCTCTCTGGATGACCTTCTACTCTCCACTCTCAGGATGCACTTCTGTCTTCTATCTCTCTGGATGCCCTTTTGTTCTCTCCTCTCTCCCAATGCCCTTCTGTCCTCTCCTATCTCTGGTTGCCCTTCAGTTCTATTCTCTCTATGGATGCTCTCCTGTCCTCTCATCTCTCTGGATGCATTCTGTTCTGTCATCTCCCTGAATACCCTTCTGTCTTCTCTTCTCTCTGGATGCCCTTCGGTCCTATCCTCTCTCGGGATTCCCTTCTGATATCCTCCCTCTGGATGCCCTTCTGTTCTCTTTACTCTCTGGATGCCTATTGTCTTGTCCTCTCTCTGGATGCACTTCTGTCTTCTCTTCTATCTGGATGCCCTTCTGTTCTCTCATCTCTCCGGATGTCATTCTGTAATCTACCCTCTCTTCATGCCTTTCTGTCCTGTCCTCTCTTTGGATGCGTTCTGTCGTCTCCTCTCTATGGATGCCTTTCTGTCTTTTCTTCTCTCTGGATGCTTTTCTGTCTTCTCCTTTCTCTGGATGCCCTGTTCTGTCCTCTCTTTGGATGCTCTTCTGTTCTCTCTTCTTTCTGCATGCCCTTTTGTTCTCTCCTCACCCTGGTTGCTCTTCTGTCTTCTCCTCTATCTTTATGCCCTTTTGTCTTCTTCTGTCACTGAATGCCCTTTTGTTCTCTCTTGTCTCTGGATGCCCTTCTGTCTTCTCTCTTTTGGGATGCCTTTATTTCCTCTCCTCTCTCTAGATGCCCTTCGGTTCTCTCCTCTTTTGATGCCTTTCTGTCCGCTCCTCTCTCCTTATGCCTATCTGTTCTACACTCTCTGCAGATGCACTTCTGTCCTCTCCTATCTCTGGATGTTTTTCTGTCTTCTCCTCTCTCTGGATGCCCTTTTGTTCTTTAATATCTCTGGTTGCCCTTCTGTCCTCTCCTCTCTCTGGATGCCCTTTTGTCTTCTCCTCTCTCTGGATGTCCTTTTGTTTTCTTCTCTGTCTGGATGACCTTCATTCTTCTCCACTCTCAGGAAGCCCTTCTGTTCACTCTTCTCTCTGAATGACATTTTCTTCTCTCCTCTATCAGGATGCCCTTCTGTCTTCTGTTACAGTGGATGCCCTTCTGTTCTCTCCTCTCTCTGGATTCCCGTCTGTTTTTTCCTCTCTCTGCATGTCTTTCTGTACTCTCCTCTATCTGAGTGCACTTCTGTCTTCTCCCCTCTCTGGATGCCCTTCTGTTTTCTCCTTTCTCCTGATGCCCTTCTGTTCTCTCTTCTCTCTGGATTCCTTCTGTCCTCTCCTCTCTTTGGATTCCCTACAGTTCTCTACTCTCTCTGGATGCCCTTCTGTTCTCTCCTGTCTCCATATGCCCTTCTGTCCTCTTTTCTCTCTGGATGCCCTTCGGTATACATGTCTATCTGCATGCCCGTCTATCCTCACCTCTCTCTGGAGTTTCTTCTTTTCTCTCCTCTCTCTTGATGCCCTTCTGTTTTCTCCTCTGTCTGGATGAATTTCTTTCTCTTCCTCTCTCTGGATGCCCTTCTGTTCTCTCCTCTCTTTGTATACCCTTCTGACCTCTACTCTCTCTGGATGACCTTCTGTCTTGTCCTTTCTGTGGATGCCCTTCTGTTCTCTCCTCTCTCCAGATGGCCTAATATCCTCCCCCCTCTCTGGATTTTTGTCTGTTTTCTCCTCTCTCCGCATGCCTTTGTTTACTCTCCTCTATCTGCATGCTCTTCTGTCTTCTCCCCTCTCTGGATGCACTTGTGTCTTCTCCTTCTCTGGATGCTCGTCTGTTCTCTCCTCACTCTGCATGCCCCTCTGTCCTCTCCTCTCTCTGGGTGCACTTTTGTCTTCTTCTCTTGCTGGATGCCCTTTTGTTCTCTCTTCTCTCTTGATTACTCTTTATCTTCTCTTCTTTTTGGATGCATTTCTGTCCTCTCCTCTCTGGAAGCACTTCTATTCTCTCCTCTCTGGATGCCCTTCTCTACTACCCTTTCTCTGGATGGCATTCTGTTCTAGCCTCTCTCTGGATGCCTGCTGTCCTCTCCTCTATCTGGATGCCCTTTGGATTTCTCCCCTCTCTGCATGCCCTTCTGTTCTCTCCTCTCTTTATATTACCTTCTGTCCTCTCCTCTCTCTGGATGCCCTTCTGTTCTCTACTCTGTCTGGATGACCTTCTTTCTTCTCCTCTCTCTGGGTGCCCTTCTGTACTCTCCTCTCTCTGGATGACATTTTCTTCTCTCCACACTCAGGATGCCCTTCTATACTCTCCTCTCACTGGATGCCATTCTGTTTTCACCTCTCTCTGGATGCCCTTCTGTTACCTCCTCTCTCTAGATTCCCCTCTTTCCTCTCCTCTCTCTTCATGCCTTTCTGTTCTCTCCTCTTTTTGGATGCCCTTCTGTCATCTCCTCTCTCAGGATGCCTTTCTGTCTTCTCTTCTCTCTGGATGCTTTTCTGTCTTCTCCTTTCTCTGGATGCCCTTCTTTCCTGTCCTCTCTGGGGATGCTCTTCTGTTCTCTCCTCTTTCTGCATGCCCTTTTGTACTCTCCTCACTCCGGTTGCTCATCTGTCTTCTTCTCTCTATATATGCCCTTCTGTCATCTTCTATCACTGAATGTCCTTTTGTTCTCTCCTTTCTCGGGATGCCCTTCCATCTTCTCTTCTATCTGGATGCCTTTCTTTCCTCTCCTCTCTCTAGATGCCCTTCAGTTCTCTCCTCTTTTGATGCCTTTCTGTCCTCTCCTCTCTCTGGATGCCTTTCTGTCCTCTCCTCTCTCCTTATGCCTATCTGTTCTATCCTCTCTGCAGATGCCCTTCTGTCCTCTTCTATCTCTGGATGTTTTTCTGTCTTCTCCTATCTCTGGATGCCCTTTTGTTCTCTCCTTTCTCTTGATGCCCTTCTGTCCTGTCCTCTCTCTGGATGCCCTTCTGTATTTTCCTCTCTCTGGATGTCCTTCTGTATTCTCCTCTCTCCAGATGCCCTTCTGTTCTCAAATCTCTCTGGATTCCTGTCTGGTTTTTCCTCTCTCCGCATATCTTTCTGTACTCTCCACTATCTGGATGCCCTTCTGTCTTCTCCCCACTCTAGATGGATTTCTGTCCTCTTTTTCTCGGGATGCTCTTCCGTTCTCTCATCTCTCTGGATACCATTGTGTCCTTTCTTCTCTCTGGATGTCCTTCTGTCTTTTCCTCTCTCTGTACGCCCTTCTGTCTTCTTCTATTACTGAATGCCTTTTTCTTCCCTCCTGTCTCTGGATGCCCTTCTGTCTTCTCTTCTTCTGGGATGCCTTTGTGTCTTCTCCTCTCTCTAGATACCCTTCTGTTCTTTCCTCTTTTGATGTCCTTCTATCCTCTCCTGTCTCTGGATAACCTTCTGTCCTACATTCTTTCTGGATGGCCTTTTATTCTATCCACTTTCTGTATGCCCTTCTGTCCTCTCCTCACTTTGAATGATTTTCTGTCTTCTGCTCTGTCTGGACGCCCTTCTGTTCCCTCCTTTCTCTGGATGATCTTCTGTTTTCTCCTCTCTTGGGATGCCATTGTGTTCTCTCCTCTCTCTGGATGCCCTTCTGTCCTCTCCTCTCTCTGGGTGCCTTTCTGTCATCTCCTCTATCTGGATGCCCTTCAGTTCTCTCCTCTCTCTGGATGACCTTTTCTTCACTCCACACACAGGATGCCCTTCCGTACTCTCCTCTCTCCGGATGCCCTTCTATCTTCTCCTCTCTCTTGATTCCCTTCTGCCTTCTCCTCTCTCTGGATGCCGTTCTGATCTCTCATCTCTCTGGATACCCTTTTGTCCTCTCCTCTCTCTAGATGACTTTCTGTCCTGTCTTCTCTCTGAATACTTTTCTGTATTCTCCTCTCTCTGCATGATCTTCTGTCCTCTCATCTCTGTGGATGCGCTTCTGTTCTTTACTCTCTGTACACCCTTCTGTCCTCTCCTCTCTCTGGATGCTCTTCAGTTCTCTCCTCTCTCTGGATGCCCTTGTGTTCTCTCCTTTCTCTGGATGCCCTTCTGTCGTCTCCTCTCTCTGGATGCCCTTTGTTCTCTCCTCTCTCTGGATGTCCTTCTGTTCTCTGCTCTCTCCTGATGCCCTTGTATCCTCTCCTCTATCTGGATGTCAATCTGTTCTCTCCTATCTCTGGAAACGTTCCATTCTCTACTCTCTCCCAATGCCCTTCTGTCCTCTCCTCTCTATGGATGCCCTTCTGTCTTCTCCTCACTCTTGATGCCTTTCTGTCCTCTCCTCTCTCTGGTAGCCTTTCTGCAATCTCCTCTTGCCAGATGCCCTTCTGTTATATCCTCTCTATGAATGCCCTTCTGTCCTCTCTTCTCTCTGGATGCCATTCTGTTCTCTTCTCTCTCTGGATGCTCATCTGTTCTCTGCTCTTTTGTATAATCTTCTTTTCGCTCATCTCTCTGCATGCCCTTCTGTTCTCTCCTCTCTCTGGTAGAACTTCTGTTCTCTCATCTCTCTGAATGTCCTAGTGTCCTCTTCTCTCCTGTATGCCCTTCTGTCTTATCCCCCCTATGGATGACCTCTTGTCCTCTCCTCTCTCTGGATGCCCTACTGGTCTCTCCTCTCTCTGGATGCCCTTCTGTCTTATCCCCCCTCTGGATGACCTCTTGTCCTCTCCTCTCTCTGCATGCCCTACTGGTCTCTCCTCTCTCTGGATGCCCTTCTGTCTTCCCCTCTCTCTGGATGCCCTTCTGTTTTCAGCTCTCTATGAATGCCTTTCTGTCTTCTCCTCTCTCTACATGCACTTCTCTTTTTTCCTCTCTTTAGTTATCCTTCTGTCCTCTCATCTCTATGGATGCACTTCTGTTCTCTTCTCTCTATGGATGCTCTCCTCTACTCTCATCTATCTGTGTGCCTTTCGGTTCTCTTCTCTCTCTGGTTGCCCTTCTGTCTTCTCCTCTCTCTGGATACCCTTCTGTCTTCTCCTCTCTCTGGATGCCCTTCTGTCTTCTCCTCTCTCTGGATGCCTTTCTGTCCTCTCCTCTCTCTTGTAGCCTTTCTGTAATCTCCTCTCACTGGATGCCCTTCTCTTCTATCCTCTCTATGGATGCCCTACTGTTGTCTCCTCTCTCTGGATGCCCTTCTGTCTTCTCCTCTATCTGGAGGCTCGTCTGTTCTCTTCTCTGTCTGGATGACCTTCTTTCCTCTCCTTTCTCTGAATGTTATTCTGTTCACTCCTCTCTCTGAACGACATTCTCTTCTCTCCACTCTCTGGATGCCCTTTGTTCTCTCCTCTCTCTGAATGTACTTCTCTTCTCTCCTCTCTCCAGATGCCCTTCTAACCTCTCCTCTATCTGGATGCCAATTTGTTCTCTCCTATCTCTGGAAACGTTCCATTCTTTACTCTCCCGATGCCCTTCTGTCCTCTCCTCTCTCTGGATGCCCTTTTGTCTTCTCCTCTCTCTGGATGGTTTCTGTCCTCTCCTCTCTCTTGTAGCCTTTCTGTAATCTCATCTCGCTGGATGCCCTTCTGTTCCATCCTCTCTATGGATGCCCTTCTGTCCTCTCCTCTCTCTGGATGCCATTCTGTTCTCTTCTCTCTCTGGATGCTCCTCTGTTCTCTGCTCTTTTTGTATAATCTTCTTTTCGCTCATCTCTCTGCATGCCCTTCGTTTCTCTCCTCTCTGTGGTAGATCTTCTGTTCTCTCATCTCTCTGGATGCCCTAGTGTCGTCTCCTCTCCCTGTATGCCCTTCTGTCTTATCCTCTCTCTGGAAGACCTCTTGTCCTCTCCTCTCTCTGGATCCCCTTCTAGTCTCTCTTCTCTCCAGATGCCCTTTTGTCTTCCCCTCTCTCTGGATGCCCTTCTGTTTTCACCTCTCTATGAATGCCCTTCTGTCTTCTCCTCTCTATACATGCCCTTCTATTTTTTCCACTCTCTAGATTTCCTTCTGTCCTCTCATTTCTCTGGATGCACTTCTCTTCTCTCTATGAATGCTCTCCTGTACTATCATCTATCTGCATGCCTTTCTGTCCTCTCCTCTCTCTGGTTGTCCTTCTGTCTTCTACTCTCTCTGTATGCCCTTCTTTCTTCCACTCTCTAGGGATGCCATTCGGTCCCCTCCTCTCTGGATACCCTTGTGTTCTTTCCTCTCTCCGGATGCCCTTCTGTTCTCTCCTCTCTCTGGATGCCTTCTGTCCTCTCCTCTGTCTGGTTGCTCTTCTGTTTTCTCCTCTCTCTCTGGATGCCCTTCTGTACACTCCTCTCTCTACATTTTCTTCTGTCCTCTCATCTTTCTTGATTCCCTTCTGTTCTCTCCTCTCTCTGGATGCCCTTCTGTTCTTTCCTGTCTCTGGATGCCATTCTGTCGTCTTTTGTCTCTGGATGCCCTTCGGTCTTCACCTCTCTCTGTATGCCCTTCTGTCTTCTCCTCTCTCTGGAGTCGCTTCTGTCCTCTCCTCTCTCTGGATGCCCTTCTGTACTCTTCTCTCTCTTGATTCCCTTCAGTCTTCTCCTCTCTCAAGATGCCCTTCTGTAATCTCCTATTTCTGGATGCCCTTTTGTTTTCTCCTCTCTCCAGAGGCTCTTCTGTTCTATCCTCTCTCTGGATGTCCTTCTGTCTTCTCCTATCTCTGGATGCCCTTTTGTCCTCCCCTCTCTCTGGATGGCCTGCTGTTCTCTCCTCTCTGGATGCCCTTCTGTCTTCTCCTCTCCCTGGATGCCCTTCTGCACTCTCCTCTCTCTGGATGCCCTTCTGTTCTCTCCTTGCTCTGGATTCCCTTCTGTTTTCTAATTCTCTGGATGCCCTTCTGATCTCTCCTCTCTCTGGATGGCATTCTGTTCTCTCCTCTCTCCAGATGCCCTTCTGTCTTCTCCTCTCCCTGGATGCCCTTCTGCACTCTCCTCTCTCTGGATGCCCTTCTGTTCTCTCCTAGTTCTTGATTCCCTTCTGTCTTCTAATTCTCTGGATGCCCTTCTGTTCTCTCCTCTCTCTGGATGCCCTTCTGTTCTCTCCTCTTTCCAGATGTTCTTCTGTTTTCTCTCTCCGAATGCCCTTCTGTTCTCTTCTCTCTTTGAATGCCCTTTTGTCTTCTCCTCTCTCTGGATGCCCTTCTGTCTTCTCCTCTCTCTTCATGGCTTTCTGTTCACACCTCTCTCTGGATGCCCTTCTGTCCTCTCAACTATATGGATGCCCTTCTGCTCTCTCCTTTGCCTGGATGCCCTTCTGTTCCCTCCTCTCTCTGGATGCCCTTCCGACTTCTCCTCTCTGTGGATGCCCTTCTGTTCTCCCCTCTCTGTGGATTCCCCTGTTGTCTTTTCTTCTCTTTGGATGACCTTCTATTCTCTCCTCTCTCTAGATGTCTTTTTGTCCTCTATTATCTTGGGATACCTTTCTGTTCTCTTGTCTCTCCGGATGGAATTCTGTAATGTCCTATCTCTGGATGCCCTTCTGTCTGCTCCTCTCTCCCAATGCCTTCTTTTCTCTCCTCTCTACCGATGCTCTTCTCTCTTCTCCTTTTTCTGGATGCCCTTCTGTTCTCTGGTCTCTCTAGTTGCCCTTCTTTCCTATCCTCTCTCTGGATACCCTTCTGTTCTCTCCTCTCTTTGGATTCCCTTCTGTGTTCTCCTCTCTCTGGATGCCTTCTGTTCTCTCCTTTCTCCGGATGCCCTTCTGTTCTCTACTCTCACTGGATGCCCTTCTGTCCTCTCCTCTCTCTGGATGCCCTTTATTCCTCTTCTCCATCTGGATGCCTTCTCTCTTCTCCTTTTTCCAGATGCTCTTCTGTTCTCTCCTCTCTCTGGATCCCCTTCTGTCTTCTCCTGTCTCTGGATGCCCTTCTGTTTTCTCAACTCACTTGATGGTTTTCTGTCCTTTCCTCTCTCTGGATGCCCTTCTATTCTCTCCTCTGTCTAGATGCCTTTTTGTCCTCTATTCTCTTGGGATACCTTTCTGTTCTCTTGTCTCTCTGGATGGAATTCTGTAATATCCTATCTCTGGATGCCCTTCTGTCTGCTCCTCTCTCCCAATGCCTTCTTTTCTCTCCTCTCTACCGATGCTCTTCTCTCTTCTCCTTTTTCTGGATGCCCTTCTGTTCTCTGGTCTCTCTAGTTGCCCTTCTTTCCTATCCTCTCTCTGGATACCCTTCTGTTCTCTCCTCTCTTTGGATTCCCTTCTGTGTTCTCCTCTCTCTGGATGCCTTCTGTTCTCTCCTTTCTCCGGATGCCCTTCTGTTCTCTACTCTCACTGGATGCCCTTCTGTCCTCTCCTCTCTCTGGATGCCCTTTATTCCTCTTCTCCATCTGGATGCCTTCTCTCTTCTCCTTTTTCCAGATGCTCTTCTGTTCTCTCCTCTCTCTGGATCCCCTTCTGTCTTCTCCTGTCTCTGGATGCCCTTCTGTTTTCTCAACTCACTTGATGGTTTTCTGTCCTTTCCTCTCTCTGGATGCCCTTCTATTCTCTCCTCTGTCTAGATGCCTTTTTGTCCTCTATTCTCTTGGGATACCTTTCTGTTCTCTTGTCTCTCTGGATGGAATTCTGTAATATCCTATCTCTGGATGCCCTTCTGTCTGCTCCTCTCTCCCAATGCCTTCTGTTCTCTCCTTTCTACCGATGCTCTTCTGTCTTCTTTTTTTACTGGATGCCCTTCTGTTCTCTGGTCTCTCTAGTTGCCCTTCTTTCCTATCTTCTCTCTGGATGCCCTTCTGTTTTCTCCTCTTTTTGGATTCCCTTCTGTGTTCTCCTCTCTCTGGATGCCCTTCTGCTCTCTCCTCTCTCTGAATGTCCTTCTGTTCTCTCCTTTCTCTGAATGTCCTTCTGTTCTCTCCTTTCTCTGGATGCCCTTCTGTTCTCTCCTCTCTCTTTATGCCCTTCTGTCCTGTCCTCTCCCTGGATGTCCTTCTGTCCTCTCCTCTCTCTGGATGCCCTTCTGTTCTCCGATCTCTCTGAAGGCCCTTCTATCATCTTCTCCCTCTGAATGATTGTGTGTCCTCTCCCCTCTCAGGATGCCCTTCTGTCCTCTCATCTCTTTCTGTATTCTCTTCTGTTCTCTCCTATCTCTGGATGCCGATCTGTCTTCTCATCTCTCTGAATGCACTTCTGTTCTCTCCTATCTCTGGATGCCGATCTGTTCTCTCCTCTGTATGGATACTCTTCTGTTCTATCATGTCTCTGGATGGTCTTCTGTCATCTTCTCTATCTGTATGACCTTCTGTCTTCTACTCTCTCTGGATGCCCTTCAGTTCTCTCCTCTCTCTGGATTCCCCTCAGTTTTCTCCTCTTTCAGGATGCCCTCTGTCCTCTCCTTTCTCTTTGGATGCCCTTCTGTCCTATCCTCTCTCTGGATGCCCTTCTGTTCTGTCCTCTCTCTGGATGCCAATCTCTCTTCTGCTCTCTCTGAATGCGCTTCCATACTCTCCTCTCTCTGGATGCGCTTCTGTTCTCTCCACTCTATGGATACTCTTCTGTTCTCTCCTGTCTCTGGATGATCTTCTGTCATCTCTTCTCTCTGGATGACCTTCTGTCTTCTACTCTCTCTGGATGCCCTTCTGTTCTCTCCTCTCTGGATTCCCTTCTCTTTTCTCCTCTCTCGGGATACCCTTCTGTCCTCTCCTCTCTCTCTGGATGCCCTTATGTCCTCTCCTCTCTCTGGATGCCCTTCTCTCCTCTAATCTCTCTGTATGCCGTTCTTTTCCATCTTCTCTCTGGATGCCATTTGGTCTTTTCCTCTCTCTGGATGCCCTACCGACTTCTTCACTCAATGGATGCCCTTCTGTTCTCTCTTCTCTTATGATGCCCTTCTGTCTTCTCCTCTCTCTAGATGCCATTCTGTCTTGTCCTCTCTCCACATGCCCTTCTGTACTATCCTACCTCTGGATGCCCTTCTGTTCTCTCTTCTCTCTGGATGTTCTTCTGTCTTCTAATCGCTCCAGATGCCCTTCTGTACTCACCTCTCTCTGGATGCCCTTCTGTCTTCTCCTTTATCTTGATTCCCTTCTGTTCTCTCCTCTCTCTAAATGCCCTTTTATTTTCTCCTCTCTCAGGATGACCTTCTGTCCTCTCCTCTCTCTCTGGATGCTCTTCTGTTCTCTCCTCTCTCCAGATGCCCTACTCTTCTCTACTCTCTTCAGATGCCCTTCTGTCCTCTCCTCTGTCTGGATGCCCTTCTGTCTTCTCCTTTATCTTGATTCCCTTCTGTTCTCTCCTCTCTCTAAATGCCCTTTTGTTCTCTCCTCTCTTTTGATGCCTTTCTGTTTTCTCCTATCTCAAGATGCCCTTCTGTCCTCTCATCTCTCTCTGTATGCTCTTCTGTTCTCTCTCTCTCTGGATGATTTTCAGTTTTCTCCTCTCTATGGATGCCCATCTGCTCTCTCTTCTCTCTTGATGCCCTCCTGTTCTGTCCTTTCTCTGGATGCCCTTCTGTCGTGTCCTCTCTCAGGATGGGCTTCTTTCCTCTTCTCTCTCAGGATGTGGTTTTGTTCTCTCCTCTCTCTGGGTGGCCGTCTGTCCTCTCCTATCTCTGGATGCCCTTCTGTCTTCTACTCTCTCTAGATTCCCTTCTGTTCTCTCCTCTCTGGATTCCCTTCTCTTTTCTCCTCTCTCAAGATGACATTCTGTCCTCACCTCTCTCTCTAGATGCCCTTCTGTCCTCTCCTCTCTCTGGATGCCCTTCTCTCCTCTCCTCTCTCTGTATGCCATTCTTTTCCATCTTCTCTCTGGATGCTATTCGGTCTTCTCCTCTCTCTCGATGACGTACTGTCTTCTTCTCTCTATGGATGCCCTTCTGTTCTCTCCTCTCTTTTGATACCCTTCAGGTTTCTTCTCTCTCTGGATGCCATTCTGTCTTCTCCTCTCTCCACATGCCCTTCTGTACTCTCCTATTTCTGGATGCCCTTCTGTTCTCTCTTCTCTCTGGATGTTCTTCTGTCTTCTACTCGCTCCAGATGCCCTTCTGTACTCACCTCTCTCTGGATGCCCTTCTGTCTTCTCCTTTGTCTTGATTTCCTTCTGTTCTCTCCTCCTCTAAATGCCCTTTTGTTTTCTTATTTCTTAGGATGCCCTTCTGTCCTCGGCTCTCTCTCTAGATGCTCTTCTGTTCTCTCCTCTCTCCAGATTCCCTACTGTTCTCTACTCCCTTCAGATGCCCTTCTGTCCTCTCCTCTCTCTGGATGCCTTTCTGTCACTCTCTTTTATCTTGATTCTCTTCTGTTCTCTCCTCTCTCTAAATGCCCTTTTGTTCTCTCCTCTCTCTTGATGCCCTTCTGTTCTCTCTCTCTCTGGATGATTTTCAATCCTCTCTCTGGATGCCCTTCTGTACTCTCTTCTCTCTTGATGCCCTTCTGTTTTGTCCTCTCTCTGGATGCCCTTCTGTCCTGTCCTCTTTCAGGATAGGCTTCTTTCTTCTCCTCTCTCTGGATGCTGTTCTGTTCTCTCCTCTCTCTGGATGCCCTTCTGTCCTCTACTCTCTCTAGAATCTGTTCTGTCTTCAGCTCTCTCTGGATACTCTTCTTTTCTCTTCTCTCTCTGGATGCCCTTCTCTCCTCTCCACTCTCTGGATGCCCTTCTTTTCTCTCTTCTCTCTGAAGGGCCTTCTGTCTTCTTCTCCCTCTGAATGATTTTGTGTCCTCTCCTCTCTTTGGATGCCCTTCTGACCTCTCCGTTCTCTGGATTCCTTCTGTTTTCTCCTCTCTCAAGATGCTTTTCTATCTTGTCCTCTCTCTCTGGATTCCCTTCTGTTCTCTCCTCTCTCTGGATGCCATACTGTCCTCTCCTCTCTCTGGATGCCCTTCTTTATTCTCCTTTATCTTGATGCCCTTCTGTTCTCATCTCTCTCTTGATGCCCTTCTGTTCTCTCCTCTCTCAGGAAGCCCTTCTGTCCTCTCCTCTCTCTTTATTCCCTTCTGTAGCCTCCTCTCTCTAGATGCCATTCAGTCTTCTCCTCTATCTGGATGCCCTTCTGTTCTCTACTCTCTTTTGATGCCCTTCTGTTTTCTCTTCTGTCTGGATGCCATTCTGTCTTCCTCTCTCTCCAGACGCCCTTCTGAACTCTCCTATCTCTGGAAACCCTTCTGTTCTCTCTTCTTTCTGTAAGTTCTTCTATCTTCTGCTCTCTCCAGACGCCCTTCTGTCCGCTCCTCTCACTGGATGCCCTTCTGTGTTCTCCTTTATCTTGATGCCCTTCTGTTTTCTCCTCTCTCAGGATGCCCTTCTGTCCTCTCATCTCTCTGTATGCCCTTCTGATCTCTCTTCTCTCCAGATGCCCTACTGTTCTCTACTCTCTCTGGATGCCCTTCTGTCCTCTCATCTTCTGGTTGCCCTTCTCTACTATCGTGTATCTGGGTGCCCTTCTGTACTCTCCTCTCTATGGATTCCCTTCTGTTCTTTCCTCTGGCTGGATGCTCTTTTGTGCTCTAATCTCTCTGGATGCCCATCTGTATTCTCCTTTATCTTGATGCCCTTCTGTCTTCTCCTCTCTCCGGATTACCTTCTGTCCTCACCTTTCTCTGGATGCCCTCTGTTCTCTCCTCTCTCTGTTTGCTTTTCTGTTCTCTCTTCTCCCTTGATGTTTTTCTGTCTTCTACTTGCACCAGATGCCCTTCTGCCCTCTCCTCTCTCTGGATGACCTTCTGTATTGTTTTTTCTCTGTATGACCTTCTGTCTTCTCCTCTATCTGGATGCTCTTATTTCCTTTTGTTCTCTCCTCTCTCAGGATGCCCTTCTGTTCTCTCCTCTCGCTGGATGCCCTTCTGTCTTCTTCTCTCTGGATGCCCTTCTGTCTTCTACTTTCTCTGGATGTCCTTCTGTCCTCTTCTTTATCTGTTTTCTGTCTTCTCCTTTATCTTGATGCCTTTCTGTTATCTCCTCTCACTGGATGTTCTTCTGTCCTCTCCTTTCTCTGGATACTTTTCTGTTCTCTCCTCTCTCTGGATGCCCTTCTGTTCTCTCCTCTCTCTGGATGCCCTTCTGTCTTCTACTTTCTCTGAATGTCCTTCTGTCCTCTTCTTTCTCTGGCTGCCTTTCTGTCCTCTCTTCCCTATGAATGCCCTACTGTTCTCTCCTCTCTCCATATGTCCTTCTCTCTTCTCCTCTTTCTGGATGCCTTTCTGCCTTCTCCTCTCTACGGAGGCCCTTTGGGACTCTCCTATCTCTGGGTGCCCTTCTGATGTCTCTTTTCTCTGGATGTTCTTCTGTCTTCTACTCGCTCCGGATACCCTTCTGTACTCTCCTCTCTATGGATGCCCCTTTGTCTTCTCCTTTTTCTTGATGGCCTTCCATTCTCTCCTCTCTCTGGATGCCCTTCTGTTCTCTCATTTCTCCAGATGCCCTTCTGTCCTCTCCTCTCTCTGGATTCCTTCTGTACTCTCCTCTCTCTAGATGCCCTTCTCTTCTATCCTCTCTCCAGATGCCCTTCTGTCCTCTCCTTTCTCAGGATGCCCGTCGGTTCACTCCTCTCTCTGGATGCCTATCTTTCTTCTCCTCTCTCTGCATGACCTTCAGTTCTCTCCTCTCACTGGAAACTCTTCTGTCCTCTCCTTTCTCTGAATACTTTTCTGTTCTCTCCTCTCTCTGGATACCCTTCTGTTCTCTCCTCTCTCTGGATGCCCTTTGGTCTTCTTTTTTCTCTGGAATCCCTTCTGTATTCCCCTTTCTCTGGATGCCCTTCTAGTCTCTCCTCTCTCTGGATGTTCTTCTCTTTTCAACTCTCTCTGGATGCTCTTCTGTTCTCTCCTCTCTCTTGATGACTTTCTGTCATCTACTATCTCTCAATGCCCTTCTGTTCTCTCCTCACTCTGGATTCCCTTCTTTTTTCTAATCTTTCTGGATGCCCTCTGTCCTCTCCTCTCTCTCCGGATGGCCTTCTGTTCTCTGCTCTCTGTGGATGCCCTTCTGTACTCTACACTCTCAGGAAGCCATTTGGTCTTCTCCTCTCTCTGGATACCGGTCTGTCATCTCCTCTCTATGGATGCCCTTCTGTTCTTTCCTCTCTTTTGATGCCCTTCTGTTTTCTTCTCTCTCTGGATGCCATAATGTCTTCTCATCTCTCCGGATGCTCTTCTGTCCTCTCCTCTCTCTGGATGACCTTCTGTCTTCTTCTTTATTTTGATGCCCTTCTGTTCTCTCCTCTCTAAGGATGCCCTTCTGTCTACTCCTCCCTCTCTGGATGCCCTTCTGTTCTCTTCTAACTCAAGATGCCCTACTTTTCTATACTCTCTCCAGATGCCCTTCTCTTCTCTCCTCTTTCTGGATGCCCTTCTGTCTTCTCCTTTCTCTGGATGCCCTTCTGTCCTCTCCTGTCTTTCGATGCCTTTCTGTCTTCTCTTCCCTATGAATGCCCTACTGTTCCCTCCAATCTCCATATGTCCTTCTCTCTTCTCCTATCTCTGGATTTCTTTCTGTGTTCTCCTCTCTCTGGATGCCCTTCTGTACTCTGCTTTCTCTGGATGCCCTTCTGTTCTCTCTTTGCTCTGTATGTTCTTCTGTCTTTACTCGCTCCAGATGCCCTTCTATCTTCTCCTCTCTTTGGATGACCTTCTGTACTGTCCTTTTTCTGTATGACCTTCTGTCTTCTACTCTATCTGGATGTCCTTCTTTTCTCCTCTCCCTGCATGCCCTTCTGTTCTCTCCTCTCTAAGGATGCCCTTCTGTATTCTCCTCTCTATGGATGCCCTTCAGTCCTATCCTCTCTTTTGATTCCATTCTGTTTTCTCCTCTCTCTGGATGCCATTCTGTCTTCACCTCTCTCTGGATGCTCTTCTGTGCTCTCCTCTCTCTGGATGACCTCCTGTCTTCTCCTTTATCTTGATGCCCTTCTGTTCTCTCCTCTCTCAGGATGGCCTTTTGTCTTCTCCTCTCTCTCTGGATGCCCTTCTATTCTCTCCTCACTCCAGATGCCCTAGTTTTCTCTACTCTCTTTAGATGCCCCACTGTCCTCTCCTCTCTCTGGAAACCCTTCTGTACCCTCCTTCTTTTGTATGACTGTCTGTCTTCTCTTCTCTTTGGTTGACCGTCTGTCTGCTCCTTTCTATGGATGCCCTTCTGTTCCCTCCTCTCTCTGGATGACATTCTGTCTTCTCCTCTCTCTGTATGCCCTTCTGTCATCTCGACTCACTTGATGTCCTGCTGTTCTCTCCTCTCTCTGATTGCCCATCGGTTTTTCTCCTGGCTCTGGATGACCTTCTGTTATATCTTCTCTCTGGATTCCCTTCTGTCTTATCCTCTCTCCGGATGCCCTTTTATCCTCTCCTCTCTCTAGATGCCCTTCTTTTCTCTCCTCTCTCTGGGTGACATTCTGTCTTCTCCTCTCTCTGGATGCCCTTCTGTCCTTTCCTCTCTCTGGATGCCCTTCTCACTTCTACTATTTCCAGATTTTCTTCTGTCCTCTCCTGACTCTGGATACACTTCTGTATTCTCCTCTCTCTGGATGCCCTTTTGTCTTCTCCTCTCTCTGGATGCCATTCAGTTCTCTCCTCTCTTTGGATTTCCTTCTGTTTTCTCCTCTCTCGGGATGCCAATCTGTATTCTCCTCTCTCTGGATGCACTTTTGTCCTCTTCTCTCTCTGGATGCTTCTCTCTTCTCTCCTCTCTCTGGATGCCCTTCTGTACTCTCCTCTCTCTGGATGGCCTTCTGTACCCTCCTTCCTCTGTATGACTGTCTGTCTTCTTGTCTCTCTGGATGACCATCTGTCTATTCCTTTCTATGGATGCCCTTCTGTTCCCTCCTCTCTCTTGATGCCCTTCTGTTCTCTCTTCTCTCTGGATGCCCTTCTGTTCTCTCCTCTCTCTGGATACCATTCTGTTTTCTCCTCTCTCATGATGCCCTTCTGTCTTTTCCTCTCTCTCTCTCTCTCTCTCTCTCTCTCTCTCTCTCTCTCTCTCTCTCTCTCTCTCTGGATTTCCTTCTGTTCTCTCCTCTCTCCGGATGCCCTACTGTTCTCTCCTCTCTCCGGATGCCCTTCTGTACCCTCCTTCCTCTGTATGACTGTCGGTCTTCTCGTCTCTCTGGATGACCATCTGTCTACTCCTTTCTATGGATGTCCTTCTGTTCTCTCCTCTCTCTTGATGCCTTTCTGTTCGCTCCTCTCTCTGGATGACATTCTGTCTTCTCCTCTCTCTGGATGCCCTTCTGTCCTCTCATTCTCTGGATGCACTTCTGATCTCTCCTCTCTCTGAATGCCCATCGGTTTTTTTCCTGTCCCTGGATGCCCTCCTGCTATTTCTTCTCTCTGGTTGCCCTTCTGTCTTCTCCTCTCTCCAAATGCCCTTTTATCCTCTCCACTCTCTGGATGCTATTCTGTTCTCTCCTCTCTCTGGATTCCCTTCTGTTTTCTCCTCTTTCAGGATGCCCTTCTGTACCCTCCTCTCCCTCTGGACACGAATCTGTTCTCTCCTCTCTCTGGAGGCCTTAATGCTCTCTCCTCTCTCCAGAATCCCTTCTGTCCTCTCCTCTCTCTGGATGCACTTCTGTACTCTCCTCTCTCTAGTACCCTTCTGTTCTCTCCTCTCTATGGATGCCATTCTGTCCTCCCCTCGCTCTGGATGCCCCTCTGTTTTCTTTTCTCTCTGGTTGCTCTTCTGTCTTCTCCTCTCTTTGGGTTCCCTTCTGTCCTCTCCATTCTCTGGATACCCGTCTGTTCTTTCTTCTCTCTGAATGCTTTTCTGTTCTCTCCTTCTATGGATTCTTTTCTTTCCTCACCTTTCTCTGGATGTCTTTCTGTTCTCTCCTCTCTCTTGATGCCCTTCTGTCCTGTCCTCTCTCTGGATGCCCTTCTGTCGTCTCGTTTATCTTGATGTTCTTCTGTTGTCTCCTCTCTCTGGATGACCTACTGTACTCTACTCTCTCTGGATGCACTTCTGTACTCTCCTATCTCTGGATGCCCGTCTGTTCTCTCTTTTCTCTCAATGTTCTTCTGTCTTCTACTCGCTCCAGATGCCCTTCTGTCCTCTCCTATCTCAAGATGCCCTTCTGTCTTCTCCTTTATCTTGATGCCAATCTGTTCTCTCCTCTCTCTGAATGCCCTTCTGTTTTCCCCTCTCTCAGGATGCCCTTCTATCCTCTCCTCTCTTTCTTGATACCATTCTGTTCTCTCATTCTCAGGATGCTCTACTGTTCTCTACTGTCTCTGGATACCCTTCTGGCCTCCCTCTCTCTGGATGACCTTCTGTATTGTCCTTTCTCTGTATGACCTTCTGTCTTTTCCTCAATCTGGATGCCTTCTTTTCTCTACTCTCCCTCGATGCCCTTCTGTTCTCTCCTCTCTCAGGATGCCCTTCTGTCCTCCCCTCTCTCTGGATACCCTTCTGTTCTCTCCTCCCTCTGGATACCTATCTGTTTTATCCTCTCTCTGAATGCCCTTCTGTTCTCTCCTCTCACTGGATGCTCTTCTGTGCTCTCCTTTCTCTGGATACTTTTGTGTTCTCTCCTCTCTCTGGATGCTCTTCTGTTCTCTCCTCTCTCTAGATGTTATTTGGTCTTCTCCTCTTTCTGGATGCCCGACTGTTCTCTCCTCTCTCTGGATGCCCTTCTGTCTTCTCCTTTCTCTGGATGCCCTTCTGTCCTCTCCTCTTTCTGGATGCCTTTCTGTCATCTCTTCCCTATGAATGCCCTACTGTCCCCTCCTCTCTCCATATGTCCTTCTCTCTTCTCCTATCTCTGGATTCCTTTCTGTCTTCTCTTCTCTCCAGATGCCCTTCTGTACTCTCATACGTCTGGATGCCCTTCTGTTATCTCCTCTTTCATGATGCCCTTCTGTCTTCTCCTCTGTGTGTCTTTCTCTCTGGATTTCCTTCTGTTCTCTCCTCTCTCTGGATGCCCTACTGTTCTCTCCTCTCTCCGAATGCCCTTCTGTCCTTTCCTCTCTCTGGTTCACCTTCTGTACTCTTTTTTCTCTGTATGACATTCTGTCTTCTCTGATATCTGTATGCCATTCTTCTCTCTCCTCTCCATGGATGCCCTTCTGTTCTCTCCTGTGTCAGGATGCCCTTCTGTACTCTTCTCTCTCTGGATGCCCATTTGTCTTCTTCTCTCTCTGAATGCACTTCTGCTCTCTTTTATCTCTGGATGCTTTTCTGTC